>NC_090647.1:355343791-355643791 GCF_040937935.1 Hyperolius riggenbachi | reverse complement strand
TCTCTCTCTGTATGAAAGCACATACTTGTTTAAAAAATCCACATCGGTATAAGAACCATGTCACATGGGTGACTGTGCTGATGTGATATGTCTCCCCAACATATACTTATAGCTAACAATAACAATAGCCACGAAACTTTGGCTCCTCAAACAGCTGGCACCAGAACTGCTCATGCACCACATTCTACCTGAAACTTGGGAAAGGGTGGTCGGAACAGGAAAAGAGGGTGCCAGAGCCCTTGCTGAAAAAAGAGCAACACAATAGGCACCCATTATAAAACTTGGGAAAGTGTGAAACTTCAGAAAGGGTGGTCGGAACAGGAAAAAAGGGTGCAGGAGCCCTTGTTGAAAAACAGGGAAACACATTATAAAACTTGGAAAAGGGTGAAACTTGGGACAGGGTGGTCAGAACAGGAAAAAAGGGAGAAGGATCTCTTGTGGAAAAAAGGGTGGTGCCATATGCACCCATTTTAAAAGCTGAGATTTGCAGCAAAGAAGCAAAATTTGGGCACATGGAGGTGCCCAATAAAACTGAGGGCATCGAAGCTTGCCGATATGCAAATTATGGCAATACATATAGGGCGTGAAGCTTACAATTTTATCAGGTACCCACATTTCCCTTCTTTGCCACAAATCACAGCTTTGCGGCAGAGGGGGTACTTTATGTTTGCAGGGGTAAGTGTTAGACACTGGGTGTTAGACGTTGGGGTTTACGTGTTAGGCATCACTTGGGGGGTTAAGGGTTAGGTATAGGTAGAGGGAGGTCTTAGGGTTAGGCATTGGCAGAGGGAGGTCGTAGGGTTAAGCATCAGTAGAGGAAGGTCTAAGAGTGAGGCATCGGTAGAGAAAGGGTTCTGTGGGAGAATAGGTTACAACATAGTAAAATATCAGTAAAGATTAATGGTACTTTACTATTGAAATGAAGTAGTATAATATTGGTAATTTTACTGATACCAAGACTTTACTTTTGGAATTAATAGTAAAATATTGGTAATTTTCTAGATACTCAGACTTTACTATTGGAATTAAGTAGTAGAATATTGGTAAGTTTACTGATATTCTACAAGCGCCAGTCTTTAAACAAGCCTATCTTTCTCTATCACTACATTTTTCAATCCACATGTTGGCACGATACTAACTTTTTGATCATATCATTCAGATTGAATTGTATGAAAAGAGAGAAATTTATAAGCCCTCTCAATCCTGAATGACTACATGATCAATAATCTCCTTAACCTCCCTTGTACCACAGTGTTCTGGCCCACTAGGGACCAAAGCCTTTTTTATATATATACTCTCAGGGCGTGTTCACACTGCAGGTGTTTTCAGGGTTTTTTTTTTTTTGATCCATTAATGCTGTAGATCAATTATAAATGATCTTTTTATTCAGCTGAATGATATCATTAAAGTGGGTCCAAGATAAACTTTTACTCGTTGCATAATTGTGTTCCTTTCATATAGTTTATAGGGCATTCCTCAAGCCAAATACTTTTTTTGTTTTGTTTTAATACTCGAATTCCCTATAAACTAAACAAGCCTCGCCCACAGCTCCTTTTGTGCCTTTGCACTGTAGCAAGGGCTTATGGGAGCTCAGTCTGGGCAGGAGGAGGAGGTTACTAGCCATTGATTTCAGAGGCAGAGGGGAGGAGGGAGGAGGAGAGGGGACTGAATTTACACACAGGCAAGCTGATAGCATCTCCAGTCCTCAGCCTGTTACAATGTGACAAACAGAACATGGCTGCCCACATTGTATGACAGGAATAAATTATTATAAACCTTTGAAGCTGTTTGCAGCTAGATATGCTGTGTAAACTATCTAAACTTTAGATAAGATATATAGACAAGTTACTTGTTATAGTTAGTTTTTCATCTTGGATCCGCTTTAAGAAAAAAGTAATTGTTCATTTCAGATCAGACCGTTTATGTGCACCTCTAGCCAAATGACACATGTATATCTCCTAGGAGATCCAAAGCCCCTTAGTAGCACTAAGTAGTCCCTTAGTAGTCTTATGCAAAATGAGAAATTTGGGTGCTGGAGGCCATGCTGAAGTTTGGGCGCCACCTAAGTTCCATTATTAATTGGGGCTATAAAGAGAAATTTGTGCCCTGGAGCTGCCCGATAAAATCGTGGGCAATGGGGTCACCCGATAAATAAACTGCAGCTACAAATAGTATAGCCTCAACGTCCAAATTTCCCTTTGTAGCCATAATAAACATGGGCGCCTATGGGGAACCCAAACTTCCGCAAAATATTTTGTGGTTTGTGGGGGAGAGCAGTTAAGGTTGAGCATGGATGCAGGGTAGGTTAGTGTTGTGGGGGGAAGTCGGTTATGGCTAGACATCGTCGTGGGGGGGTCAGTTAGGGTTAGGCCGTCATTGAGGGTGGGCTCATGTGAGTATTAGATTAGGTTTAACATTAGTAAAATACAGGTAAAATTTACCAATATTTCAGTATCACAATTACCACTGTTAATAGTAGAGTATGGTAATTTTACTTTTTTCCAATACTCTTGTAGTGTCTTTTTTGCATGTATCCACCTTATCTACGATAAAATACAAGAATACATATAGCAATCAGTGTAACAATCAGTTTCTAACTGAATTTTACTTTATTCAGGGTAGTGTTGATCGTAGTGTGCTAAACACAGTTTTGTGAAATGTCTCAAAATTTATGTAACTACAGTTACAATCATAAATAACTTAATCATAAAAAATTACACAAAATTTTGCATAGTTATGACTATACATGAAATTTTCATTATTGTAATAATTTTCATACCAGTAATTTTAATTATTTGTGTGACTAATTTTTTTTCTATTGCAAACATTTGTGACAATTGTTTGCATAAAACACAAAATTATAATTATATTATAAATATAATAATTATAATTTCATAATGATGCTAAATTACAAAAATTAGGAATGAAACACAAAATTACGATTTGACGCAAAATAACGACATTCATTTATGATTTATGAATTATCTGATAATTACGAATTATGATTTTGTGTCGTAATTGAAAATGTTGTGTCGTAATTACGCAAATGGGACATGTTGGCTTATCATTAATTTTGGCTACTTAAATTACTAAGAATGTATCTCCATTATAGAAGAGATCATACAATATGTGGTTAAAAGTGGTTGTACTGTATAAAGCCTCTGTGACAGTATGACAGAGATGGAGTAAGATATAATGGGGCCCTAAGGTAGTAGATCTGGGGTCCCCTTGTGGTAAGCTGAAGTGGAGAGAGGTCAAAGAAGGTGGCAGGTTGGGCCCTTGATACCCACTAGGTCCCAGGCAACTGCCCAGGTTGCCTGGTGGATAATCCTGTTCGGCAGTATGCCGCAAAGCTGCTACAGTGTATTTCAGCATAATAACTCACCTGTCCTGACGCAATGCTGCACTAGTCTATGCTCCTCATCTTCACCCCCGCTGGCCTCATCTTCTCAGTGACCTGGTTTATTATGTTACATATTTATCATTATCAGTATATTGCATTATTTTGTCTTCATTATAATGCAATTTAATAATGAAGGTAGGAAGGAATGTCATGTTACTAATGGTCGTTTAATGTGCTTACTGCATGTGTAACCCCCGATGAAATCACTTCATAGTCTGCCTCTGTGAGAACGGAAATCAATTGCCTGTGTCAAACCTGTACCAAAAACAACATAGATGTGTCTGCAAGCACAAGAGGGATTTCCTCTTGGGCTGCTCATACTGGACTGCGTATAAAGCAAAAACCTGCATAAACATTTAAAGCATTTTGCAATAGAAGTCAATGATACATCACTGACAGTTTTGTCTTTCCATTACGGAAAGAATAACAATCACCAGCTTTGGTGATTCATGAAGTTCGTCACTCCAGAGCTGAGAAAATCATCAAAAGGTGTAATTGCCAGGAGACAAGGGTCTGATGATAAAGGAAAGGCACTTGCTGACATTAATCCTCTGTTACAAGGAAAACCTCATTAAACTTAGATAGATCTCTCCAACTTTTATAAGTACAAGAACATTCTGAGGGATGTGCAGTCCAGACAAGCTAGCAATGCTAAATTTGCCCTTACAATGATTTTATACTTTTAGCAACAACAGCTTCTTAATTTAGTGGATAATTACTACCAAAAATAATAAAGTTTAAGACAGCCTTTCAGGTGAACAAAGACCGCTGTATCCTGCACAGGTTGTTTCAGCAGTCACCGCTGGTAACATTTGGTAATTTGGCAGTTAGCTAGCAATTTGGCTTTGGTACTGGTGTACTACCATAGTATTAGAAGCCTTCCCTTCAATAATCCATGGAGCCGGATGATGTTAAGCTATTGCAATACCTAGAGAAAGCTGCAGCAGGAAGTCTCCTGTTTGTGCTCCACCTCTACTCTCAATAACACAGAATGGGCTGCTTGTGGCACAACTGTACATTGCACGTAAATTGTTACCTTGCAATCACATTAAACAAACCTCATAAATGCATAGCTATTGGACAGAGTACAGGGTGGGCCATTTATATGGATACACCTTAATAAAACACATTTTGGCAAATCCAACACTGAACCAGTTTCACAAAACTTAGCAAGCAGTTTGCTAACTGTAGCATGGGAAATGGGTGGTCTCATAGGGTGTCTTGCATTGAAATCTGCTGCAATGACCCAGTTACTGTATTCTCCTCAAGTGTTCATCTCTGCGACGTGTCAATGGCTGAAAACAAAGAGAAACTTGTAAATAACTCATGAAAGAATAAAAAGTTATGTTAAAACCAAGCACACCATTGTTTTTCTTGTGAAATTGCCAATAAGTTTGATGTGTCACATGACCCTCTTCCTATTGAAAAAATAAAAGTTGGATTCAAAATGGCCAACTTCAAAATGGCCGCCATGATCACCACCCATCTTGAAAGGTTTCCCCCTCACATATATTAATGTGCCACAAACAGGAAGTTAATATCACCAACCATTCCCATTTTATTAAGGTGTATCCATTTAAATGGCCCACCCTGTATATTGGCCTACAGTAAAATTGTTGTCCCTGCAAAGGATTACTACATACTTACCTTGCTGCCAGTTCCTCTCAGAAGCTCACCATTTTCTTCAAACAATGATTTCTTCCAGTTCCGATTAGATCTAGTCGGAACTGAAAGCCTTAGGGCCCTTTTCCACAGTATCAGTTGCTATCAGTTATCACTGAATGGATTATTGATGTTCAAGGTAATGTCCATGTTTTCCTATGGCTTAAGTAGGCGATATTACAGGTTAATGCAGTGTTGACTCAGAAACTGTTACATAGCCATCCCCAATTATAAATCAGAGGATCGAGAATTCCATTGGTCATAGTGGACAAACAATGCGCAGAATAGGAGTAAGAGACTGATGAGTAAACTACGCTGGAAGTAAGAATGACGTATGCAAGATAGCAGGTTTGCCCCCCGCTGATGGTCACCTGGCTTTTTTTAGTAAGATTTGGTGGAGGCTAGCATCCACCAGGATCCTAGACTCTCTCTGGGCCCTGGGCAACTGCCTAGAATTATCTTGTGAATGATCCAGCATTGGAGGAATCGTAGCATTTGTAAAACAATCACTTGACACAAGATGGTGTTACCTGTTGGAGAAATACTGCAACATGCCCCACCTAAAGATGGCTACACTCTGATGCAACTCCATGGGGGAGCCCGGACTGCGAATGGGAGCAGATGACAGACGGTGAATTCCATGTCTTCAACCTCCTGTGTGAAAGAAGCCTTATAAGTTGGCAGGACTGACTAGAAATTATAATGTACTATCGACCATACCAAATCTTCCTACTATGCCTATTGTGATGACAAAAGTATCCATGTTCTCTGCCCCAGAACACTTTTAACAGTGCCCCAATCGTTCCAAAGTACTAAATAGTTCCACTTCAGATGTGCAGGAGACATCAGAGGAGCGATCTAGCCCCACACTATGTCTGACACACTTAGGTGATGTGGAGTGATGTGTGTTGTACTGCATCACATGACATACAGTTAGTTCCGGGGCGCAGAAAGATTACTGGAGGATGCTAATGAACCACGTAAGCATGGTGGCTTTCTTTTTTATTACAGGCACTACTGAACACCAATCATTTGGGGAGCATGCTGTGCAGTGTGCCTTGTGAAGTCATTGTGCTATTTTTTATTACTTCATTCAAAAGCATTTACAGTATGTATCCCTTCCTGGGAGGTGGACATTTAACACTGCTTAGATTGTGCAGAATGGCTCCATCCAAAACATGTCACTGTTGTAACTCTGTTTGCTCTTAATTTTGAGTGCGTGTTCATTCATTTCTTTGGTGCTGCCTAATTATATTTGAGTGAAGGGTAATTAATTATAATGTAATGTTCTTTAAGTGGTTGTTTTGGAGATTGGAGAACACACCCTGTCTATTTGATTACACAAGGTGAATGCTCAATTGTTTATTCACAGCGTATCTGCTCAGTATAAGATGTGTTCCCTCGCAGAGTCCTTGTCTCATTTACCACAGTGCATATGGTCTGCTCACGTCGCCACCCGTTGCCTGCCGCCCTCACATTCGTTTCCACTGCCACTGCTGGCACCACCGCTCAGGCCAGTGGCGTAGCTAAGCAGCTATGGGCCCCGGTGCGAGTTTTACATTGCCGCCCCCCCCCCCCCCCCCAGGACTCTGTACATAACAATTGATACGGTGCACCAAGACCTGCCAAGGACAACCACAGTGTCTGAGGTGCAAGAATGAAAAGGGCCGTTATGGATAATAATAGGCCCTACATGGAACTGTGGTAACCTGAGGTAAAGGTATAGGGAGCTATTCATTTTCCCTCCGTGAGGTAGCAGGGATTCTGATTGGCTCTTGAACTACTGCATAGAGGTGGTGTTTTGACCTGCGCACTGATTGGTCGCTACAGGTGTGTGGAGAAGATCTGCCAGGTGTTGCTGGGGTTAAACATTGTTGCAACAACCAATGGCAGCTAAGTTGAGTGTATTTAAGGAAAGTCCGTAGGCAGGTTAGCTGCCTTTGTTCCTGAGCGGTCTGGGCGAGCTCTTGAGCTTGTAATACAGAGCTTGTATTACTGAGCCCCCAGTTGCAATGGATATACTAAGGCTTTTGGCTGCAAGAGCCGAAGAGCCAGGAGGACTAGAGACCCTAGCAAGATGCCTCCAGCTGGCGGAAGAAGAGAGGAGGGAAGAGGCTAAAGGCGCCACAGCGGAGATTCCGGCGAAGAGGCTGCGAAAGAAGAAGAGGGTGTACTCGCCTGAGCCCAACGGAGTGGTGAAGCCGGGACCTTCTAATGCGGCAGGGAAGTCCAAGAGAGGCTCCGGGTGTCAGCGGCAGAGCAGAGGTGCTATCGGTATGTCGGCGGCATTGGCGGCGAAGCAGGGACCGTTTGAAGCCCGCCTTGCACAACCTTCAGCAGTGCCGTCCAATAGCGGAGCAGCGGGGGCGTTCCCGGCATCAGGATTCGAAGAGGCGACCAATCGGGCGGTGGCACAGTTTTCCAGGTGGAGTGTTCCTGCTGTGGGTGTTCAGGCTTGCCTTCCAGCAAGCAGCTCTTGCTCCGCCCACCCGGCGGCGACCAATCCGGTGGCCGCCGGCGCTGATCCTGTTCGTGTGCTGGCAGCGAGACCTGGCTCCTCCCACTTCCTAGCGACAAACCGGGTTGCGGCCGGCGCAGACCTTTCAGATGACGTCGCAAGCTCCTCCCACTTTGCAGCGACCAAT
This sequence comes from Hyperolius riggenbachi, assembly GCF_040937935.1. NCBI lineage: Eukaryota > Metazoa > Chordata > Amphibia > Anura > Hyperoliidae > Hyperolius > Hyperolius riggenbachi. The sequence goes on along the minus strand of NC_090647.1, from coordinate 355,636,081 downwards.
CGGGGCGCTGCCGGCGCGGCCCCAGCTGATGACAGCTCATCTGCGGAAGAGGATGAGGAAGAAGCAGCCCAAGCAGCATCCAGCCAGCCATTCGCATCCCCTGGCAGTGGGAGCGGGCGCACGCATGCCGACACCGCTGACCAACAGCTGTCTGGTCCGCAGGGATCTGCTGTGTTAGCGGTTGCTGGTGGTGCAGCGCAGCTTCATGCCGGGAGAGTGCAGCCCAGCGGTCCTGGAACACCTATTGAAGTCGTGAGCCATCAGACTTCATCGCAAGCTGCTGGGAGCAGTAAGTATGATAATACTCAGGTTACTGCATTGATGTCTGCCTTATTGTCAGCATTGCAAAATGTTCCGGCTAATGCTGGAAGTGTTTGGTTGAATAGAGCTTCCTCTGATAATGTTTCAGCTTTGTCACCTGTTTCTGTTCCTGCTCCTAGTCCCCCCTCTCCCCCTACTACTGTCCAAGCTCAGCAGCCAGATGTAGTTATCCCGATTAAAAAGCCTGGCATTTCTGAGTCTGCATATAAAGAACAGTTATTATGTGAATTATCGCCGCTTGGCTTTCATTTGCCTGCAAGCGTTAAAGAAAAATTTTGGAAGGGAGATTATATAGACATCCTGTCCCTCTTGCCTATCGATAAGGAATTTCTTAAGCAGGATAAGAAAGATGACAAAGCTGATGATAAGCGGCGCCGCCCAGTACCACGATCTTCTCATAATTGGTTGCAGGCATTCTGCATCTATGCAAGTGTAATGGGTGAACGCCACCCAGAGCAATGTCCAGCCATGTTCCGTTATGTAGACACGATACTTGAAGCGTATAAAGCTTATGGTGGGTTTGCTTGGTACACCTATGATGAGGCATTTCGTCAAAGAGTATCAATTTACCCAGGAATAAAGTGGGGCTCTAAAGATGTGGGGCTATGACTGCAACTTATGATGCCTCAAAAAGTTTCCACATTCAAAAACTCCACACAGTCTCCCACAGGTACCAATTATAAAAAAGGTGTTTGCTACGCTTTTAATGACAGCCAATGTAAATGGCCAGGTTCATGCAAATACCGCCACGAATGTGGTTTTTGCGCAGGATTGCATCCAATTTCAAGATGCTTCAAGAAAGCAGCCTCAGCATTCCAGCCTGGCTCTAAGGAGCTTTTTCTTAAGGGCTCCCAAACCGGTGAAACTGCCAAGCATGTTGCCATGGCTCAAAATTTACCCCGACAGGGAGAAGGCAGCGTTGCTAATTAAAGGTTTTGATCTTGGTTTTTGCCTGCCAGTTTTTACAGGTGTGGGTTGCTCTGTGGTAAAAATTTGAAATCAATTGATGTTCATAAAGACATAGCTGAAGAAAAAATTTACAAAGAAGTCAGTGAGGGCAGAGTTGCAGGCCCTTTCTCGTCACCTCCTTTTGCCAATTTCCGCCTTTCACCTTTGGGCATTGTCCCTAAAAAAGAGCCAGGTACATTTTGTTTGATTCATCATTTATCTTACCCAAATGGCAGTTCTTTAAATGATGAAATCCCAAGTGATTTATCCTCAGTTTCTTACGCCTCATTTGACAGGGCACTAGACCTTCTCCGCCCACTGGGGCGCTTTTCTCTTTTGGCGAAAGCAGACATTAAATCTGCATTTCGCTTATTGCCCATAAATCCTTTATCTTTCAGTTCATTAGGTTTTCATTTCGAAGGGAAATTCTTTTTTGATAAATGCCTGCCGATGGGATGTGCCTTATCTTGCAGCTATTTTGAAACCTTCTCCACCTTTTTAGATTGGTTAGTGCAGTTCATTTCAGGTCACAGTAGATTAATTCACTACCTGGATGATTTTTTATTTATGGGTCCAGCATCATCAGATATTTGTTATAAATTATTAGTCAGGTTTACAGTAATCTGCAGTGACTTTGGCATCCCTTTAGCTGCTGAGAAAACGGTGTTACCAAGCACATGTATCGAATTTTTAGGTATTACAATAGATTCAGCTGAGATGGAATTTCGTTTACCGGATGAAAAGATAGACAAGTTAAAACAGTTAATTTTTACCTTCCTGAGAAAAAAGAAAGTCTTACTTAAAGAAATGCAGTCATTGCTGGGTTCTCTTGCTTTTGCTACAAGGATTATGCCCATGGGCCGGGTTTTTTCCAGGCGCTTGTCCGCATCCATGAGAGGTTTAAATTCACCTTATTCACATATTCGGATTACATCTGAGCTTAGAGAGGACTTACTAGTGTGGGCTGAGTTTCTAAATAGTTTCAATGGTCGTTCCCTTTGGCAAGAAGAATTTCGTTCAAACTCCGATTTAAATTTTTTCACAGATGCCTATGGCAGCGTCGGCTGCGGAGCTTTCTGCAATAATAGATGGTTCGCGGCTAGGTGGCCTGCGGAATGGCGTCGAAAGGAGGTGGCGGGGAACATTGTATTATTAGAGTTATTCCCAGTTGTTGTAGCTTTATATATTTGGGGAGACCAATTCAGGGGCAAACGAATAATGGTACAGACAGACAATAAGGGAGTAGTTTTTGCTATTAACTGCCTATCTTCCAAATCCCCTAATGTGGTCAAACTATTAAGGATTCTGGTCCTTTATTCGCTTAAATGTAATGTTTGGATCAAAGCGCAATATGTTCCAGGGATATCAAATGATATTGCGGATGCTCTGTCCCGCTTTCAGATGGAGAAGTTTTGGTCCCTGGCCCCAACAGCTCAACCCAAGGGAGAAGAGGTACCGCTTTTCCTGTGGAGCTTGATATGGAGTTGATTAGCACACAAATCCGGCATTCTGTTTCCATAGCGACTTGGAGGGTCTACTCAATCGCATGGAAGGACTGGATTACTTTTGTTCAAATGCTAGGTTTACCTGAACATGATATATCGGAATGGGTGGTTTTACATTTTGTAAGCGCTTGTAAGGACTGTCGCATTCTCATATTGTAAAAATATTAGCTGGCATTTCCTTTTTTCTGAAGTTAAGAAACTTGCCGCCGTGCAATTCTTATTTTTCCGTGAACCAGTTGTTAAAAGGGCATAGGGGTTTTTCGCACAGACCTGATAGTAGGCAGCCAATATCTTTGGATATTTTATCTAGGCTTTGGGAAGCGGCAGGTTGCGTTTGTTCGTCTAATTTTGAAACGCTGCTTTTTCGATGTGCGTTCACGTTAATGTTTTTCGCAGCTTTTAGGGTATCGGAGCTTATTTTGGGTAATTCCTCACACAATGGCGGTCTTCAATATGAGAATGTGATTTTGTCAGATACAAAAATGGGAATCTTTTTGAAATCCTCTAAAACAGACCAGTTAGGTAAGGGTTCCTTCATTGAATTGAATGCTTGGGCTGGTCACAAGCTGTGCCCGGTGCGAAATTTAGCTAATTACTTAGAAGTTAGAGGCAATTCCCCAGGTTCCCTGTTACATCACGAGAATAGTTCTCCACTTTCAGTTTTTCAGTTTAACTCCGTGTTGAAGCGCTGCTCCAGCTTTGCTGGGGTAGATGAGTTCAAACTGTCCTCACACTCCTTCCGTATCGGGGCAGCAACAGAGGCAGCTAGGTTGGGCCTTTCAGATAGTATAATAAAAAAAATGGGAAGATGGAGGTCTGGAGCATTCAAACTTTATATTCGTCCTTAATTGTGTTTTTGTTTTACAGGTGCAAAGACAATTGTATGGATAGTGGGCCACTCTTATGTTTTTTGGGCCCATAACAGAGCATACCGGAGATGTTATACGACAAATTTAAACATGGACCCTGCTAAGTATGCTGTCTATTGGCACGGTGTAAGAGGAATGGTTTGGTCTAAATTGAAGGATGTTTTCTTTGAATTGTTTAATGTCTGGCCTTCTCCAGATGTTTTAATTATCCATTTAGGGGGGAACGATATTGGATAAATTAAATCCCTTGAACTTTATTTCAATATCAGGGATGACATTTCTTTTCTCCATTCTTTTGTTCCAAAAATGAGAGTGTTTTTTTTCTGAAATTGTTCCAAGGTGGAGTTGGCTGCAGTCGCCTGATCTTTTCCCTTGTGAAAAGATCAGGCGGAGGCTGAATCACAGGCTTGAAAATTTTTTGCCCAGCGTCGGAGGTTTTTCTTTTCGGCATGTTGATTTGGAGGGAGGCCCTCAGGGTTTGTACAGGCTGGACTTAGTGCACCTTAGTGATGTAGGATTGGATATTTTTAATCTTGACCTCCAGTGCTGTATTGAGAGGGCCGTTGGTGGTATGCCAGGCTAGGTTGCCTGGCGGGTGGAGTCCTTCCGGAGTTATTTCAGTTTTAGTTGGTCCGAACTGTAATGGTGGATCGTATAATGAGTGGTTTTATGTTCATTTTAATAAAGTTATCTTTATCAATTGTATTGGGACCTCAACTAGTTAATAGAATTATCCAATAAAGACGGCCACGGCCTTTAAACCTCCAGCCTGGGGTGTCAATGTGTTTTATTTATTTATGAATGTTCATGTTATGTTTTTATATTGATTGGTTATATATCTAAGCAAGTGTTGCCTACAGTTCCAGGGGATGGGGAACAGTTCGTTAAGGATTACTACCATTCAAAGCACCTTTACTAGTGATTGTTACAAGCACATGACCAATAAAGAGCTAAGGTCCCAGATGCGGTCACTACCTCTACAACCCCTATTGCTATGCCACTGGCTCGGGCCCACTGCAGGGAAGAAGCAAAGGCATACAGATCAGAGCCCTAGAAGAAGCATATGGAGCTCCCCACTGGGTTTTAACTGACTAATGAGAACCCGCCCTCCACCAGGGAGTATTCTTATGGTTGCACCACTCAGTGAGAGAGGATTCCCAATGTCCTATTGCAATCCATTGGGGAGCCTTATGCTTCTGCTAAAGCTCCTATCTGAATGCCAGCACTTTTCCCCTGCAGTGAATCCAGGCAACAGTGCCAGCAGCTACGATGAATTCAATGGCCCATATGCAATTCACTTTTTCTCCTAAGTTTCCTCCTGGGTGATATTTTTTAAATTTGTTAATAAAATGCATTTTAAGCCATCAGAAAGCAAGAAATAATTTTAATAGTATATTTTCATTTACTTTTTGGTGCTTTTTTAGTTGAAAAGTGCTAGGAAGTTATTTTAATTTGAACATGACAAATGGTCTCCTTCGAGAACACAAAAGTGAATTGCATATGGCCCAATGTGACAGAAGGCAGTAAATTGGTGAAATGTATGCAGAGACTAGCCTAGTGAGAATGGATACCATCTGTTCTCATAGGCTTACATGGATTCCAGCAACCTCCACCTTGTCACAGATCCGTATCCAGAATTATTGTGTATCACACAACCTTCAGTTCTGCTCACCAGAACTGAACAAACAGATCCATCCAGCCTTACATAGAATCTCTTTGCATGTCATAATCAATTCCATCTGCTGGGATGAGTGGAACTTCTTTAAGGCAGTGTGAACCAAGCCTTGGAGCCTAATTTTTAATTTGAGGAGAGGGGACTTCATCTTAAGTTTTGCTCAAGAAATTTAGAGCTGTTTCTGGGAACATATGTAAATTTGTAATACCAATGAATGGATACAGTATCTGCCATTTAACCACATTTAAAAACATTTTTCTTATCATAACTTTGACATAAATTTTCTCAAAAATTACAAGGTTTTTTATTTTTTCTCCCCTTGTGCCCACTATTCTCCTGAACATACTGTACCTGGCAAATTTAGTGATTATCACATGTAGTGCAAGGGGGCCTTGCAACTAACCGCTCTCCTAAGTCAACTACATTGACCTCAATTTAATTCACCCAAAATGTGCCCAATGAATTTGCAAAAAAGTAAAAGAAATAGACAGCAATCCTGCAAACAAGTTTGGTAAACAGCCCAATTTGCCACAAGATTGAACTAAAACATTCATACTTATTATACTTATAACTAATTATTATCTTTGTTTATTCTGTTGTAATACACCATAGTTTATATTTTATCATTTTTACCAATAAAATGTGTCAATGAACAGGATGAGAGGAGGACAAAGTCACAAAACTTGCACACAATCCGCTACTAAATAAGACTACCCTTAGATGCTGTAATACCCTTTATAGACTGATGCTAAAATCTATAACAGATGCTTAACTGATACCATAGGGCATGACTACAGCATCTCTAATATCTCCAAAAAGTTAACTTCAGAGTTAGTCCACAATCTTTACTCTTTTCTTTACCGTTTCATCACACCAACTGGTGATTTATGCCACTAGCATTAACCAGAAAACTGATATTTTGGAGAAAGTCCAAGACATAAATGAATATTGGATTTGTGATGGAATAGAGTAAGGCTGAGCAGTCTACAGTAGCCCATCCAGGTCTATAACTATGTACTACATCAGCCCTTCTAGCATCTGCTATACCAGAGCGCATTCTTAAGGCAAACATGGGCTACAGAGTCTGCTTTTCATTGGGAAATAAATTTCAAGGAAAGTCAGCACACCTATTATATTTTCAAATGAATAATAACCATTAAAATAGGGTCTGAAAGGGTCTATTGTGCAATAACATGTGTTACACAATATAACCTTCATATTCTAAAATAACATGAAAAGAAAAGACCCCAATATGGGGACCTTTAAGAATGGCACACAGGAAGTGCTTGGTACAGGTAATTGTTTCAATTGCTTCAAGATTCTTGAACATATACCATAAATACATAAAATATCCAATTTCCTTTACATTTTAACACATGTAAAAATAATGTTATAAAAAATTAGTTACCCGCAGTCTTCTCAGATATAAGATGTATGTGTGAAATTGTTTGGTGACGAGAGCCTGCCCATAGTGTTTCTTTCCAAAAGACTTCCTAAATAATAGGGGCATGGTAGTTAGGTGGGCAGCATGGTGGCTACCATTCTCACCTTGCAGCATCCTAGGCTTACAGTAGCTATGATCCTATCTGTATGTTCTCCCCAACTTTCTGTGGTTTTCCTCAGGGAACTCCATTGCCTCTCACATCCCAAAAGAATGGCTGGCAGATTACTTCATCAAAAAGTGGTGCTAGGCTGTAGTAGGGACATTAGATTGAGAGCACTGCTGTGGGATAGTATATTGACTTTAGGGTGTATTCACTAAACTGTGGTAAGCAGAATAACTAACGTAAAGTCTTACTGCACAATAGGGTGTATGCAATAAACCGTGTTAAGCAGGATTACGTGCCCAAAGTTTTACTGATAAGCAGAGCAGAATGTAATACATTACATGCAAGGCATTATGCTCTTCTCATTGTGCATATGACTTTAAAGAGAACCTGTACTGAGTAAAAATATTTAAAATAAACACATGAGGTAACTTTAAATGAACATTACACAGTTACCTTGCCATCAGTTCCTCTCAGAAGCGCACTATTTTCTTCTGACAATAATCCCTTCCAGTTCTGACAAAATTTTGTCAGATCTGAAATATATCAGTTGCTGTCAGTAAAATATCAGCTGCTGTCAGTTATAGCTGAGAGGAAAACTGATGTACCAGGTAATGTCCATGTTTCCCTATGGCTCAAGTGGGCGATGTTACAGTTTAACTGTGTGCTGAACAGAAAGCTGTTATGGATAATGGCCATTTTCAATATGGAGGACGGAAAATTCCCTTGATCACAGTGAATAAACAGGACGCGGGACAGGAGAAAGACACAGAGGAGTAGACTACATGGAAGGTAAGTATGACTTGTGTATGCTTATTTTGACTTTTAATTTTCAGTTCAGGTTTTCTTTAAGCACAGTTTATTGCAGTGTAAAGGTGCATACACACACACTACCAGCGGCAAAAACGGGTCCGCCGGACCCTCCCGCTGGGCAGACTTTTAGCCGACAGTTGCACGTGTGTACACGCTGTCGGTGGACTGATAAGGCTCTTCAGAAACAGCCTTATCAGTCCGCCCACAGCGCGTACACACGCACTACTGTTGGCTGGGTGTTCGCGCAGCAGGAGGGTCCGGCGGACCCGTCGTTGCCGCTGGTAGTGCGTGTGTACACACCTTAAAGCATTCCATGTAATATATTGGATTACGCTTTACTGATTGTGTGGTTAGACTTTACGCACATTATTCTGCTTACTGCAGTTTAGTAAATACAACCCACTGAATTGTTTACTGTTCTCTGTAAAGCCCTGTGGAAAAATGTCAGTATATAAAATAATGATGATAATACTGGTTCTAGAACAATGTTTCTGCAATCTGCATAGCCTGTATGATGTTATGTTATGTTGTTCTGCAAGGTATATTGCTTGTTCTATCAATACTGTCAGTCTTGCTCATTTATCCCAATAAAACTTCAGATAAATCAATGAAGAAGTTAAAACCTTGGGTCTAAATCATGGATACACACAGTTCCAGCCATGCCTGCAAATGCCATTAGATTTTCATGGCTGCATACAATCTTGTTAATCCCTTTATCTTAATCAGATAAAGCCAGATTTGGATTTTCTGTTATTTTAAGATTTGTTTTACGCTTGATTCAAGCAGCTGCCAGTTTCACATCTACAAAGGAAACAGAATATTAGGAAAGTTATTTTCTAGCCACAAAACATCCCATTTTTAACAAGCTGGATAACAGCCATGATTAGGAAATGTTGAAGATATATACAGCCCCCCCTAAAGTGATCCTATGACGTGTAAGCATGCTTTGCAACAAACTTCAGATCATTTTGCTGTTTGGATCTGTGCTTCTGCAGTGGAAATTCTTACCTCTGTTTCTATCACGAGAGTAAAAAGCCTTTTGAAGTATGGAGATTTCTATGTATTCGTGTGTGTGGTCTGGTGCTTTGTCTGCTTAAAGGGCATCTTCATTGAGAAATATACAGAGGCTTATTTCCTTAAACAATACCACTTGTCTGGCTGTCCTGCTGCTTATCTGCCTCTAATGCTGGGTACACAAGGTGCAATTTTCTTTCCGATCGACAGGTAATCGGGCGGGAAGTTGCATCGTGTGTGCATGTTCGAAGTGCACCCGATAAATAAAGCAATCGATCTTCCAATTATTTGTCTGCAAAATCAATCGCTTTATCGTTCAGGAGCCGATCGGACTCTGCTCAGGAGCTGTCGGAAATAATCGCCCAATTCCCGTAAATCGGGCAGGAAATTGCATCATGTGTATTAGGCATAATACTTTTAGCCATAGGCCCTGAACAAGCATGCACATCAGATGTTTCTGACTAAAGGTACATACACACGTCGGATTTGCGCAAACGACCCGTCGTTTGGACGCCCAAATGACCGGTCGTTCGGACGTCAAATCGGGTGTGTGTACAGTCTGTCGTTCGGCTGATAAGACCGGGCTTGAGCAATCCGCAAATTGCATAAATCCGACGTTTGTACGCACCTTAAAGTCTGACTGGATTAGCCTCAAGCTTGTTTCAGGTGTGTGATCCAGATAGTACTGCAACCAAAGGGATCAGCAGGACAGCTAGGCAATTGGTATTGTTTAACAGGAGATAAATATGGCAGCACCCATATCAGTGTTGCAAACTCATCCCTTTAATTACTTACACATCTAAGTTATACAGGTTCTGGGGCTATATGCTCATAATCAGTGCCTTAACTGCATCTTCCTAGCCACAAAACCTGTATAACTCATATGTGTCAGTAATTAAAGGGATGAGTTGGCAACACTGACCCATATCCTTACCTGGGGCTTCTGCCAGCCCCTTGCAGCCTTCCTGTCCCACATCGGTCCTTTACGATCCTCTGTTTTCCCGCCGTCAGCTAGTTTTGTTACCGTGGACTCGGCAACTGTGCCTGCGCAGCGCACCCCAAGCCATTCGTATCTTTCTTCACGTTCCCTCCCGCAATAGCGTCCTGCCCTAATAGCAGGATGCTATTGTGGGTGCTAACGCGACGAAAGATACGCGTGGCTCGGGGAGCACAGGCACAGTTGCCGTCAACTTACAAGTCGACAGTAACGAAACTAGCTGGTGGGGAGAATGGAGGACCAGCGCGGGACAGGAAGGCTACAAGGGGCTGGCAGAAGCCCCAGGTAAGTGAAACACTTTGGGTTTTTTTAGTATTCAGTTCCGCTTTAAATCCATTTATTTCAGTGCTGGAGCTATCAGCATATTGCATTTAATTGTATTGCTGCCAAAAGCTAATGCCTAGCACACACCATACAATTTTCTGTAATGCTGTGAATACATGGGTCGATCTCCCCGCCTCCCCGCCGCATCCCCGCTTGTCCGTGCGTGCGTGCGGATCGATTGCCGCTCGTCCTTATCAGCGCTCGATTCCCTGCCATTGTTCGCCGGCGGGGATCGAGCGAGCGGGAGTCAAACGGCTTGATCGGGCCAGCTGAATATTATCAGCTGGCTGGATCAGCTGGTCGATATATGGTACAGAAACGTACTGTGTATCCCCAGCATAAGATTTACTTGCCAGATAGATAATTTTTGGAAATTGGAAATTATCTAACCATCTATCTGCCTAGCAATTGTTCTACTCAGCAGGAGAAAACCAGAAGACAATGCACCAGAGATAAATACCAGTCTCTACCAGTACTTTACAGAAAATAATCTAATTACAGAAAAATGTATGGTGTGTACTAGGCATAAAGCTGGCCATACATCAGGCCACTTGGTGGCCAATCGACCGTCCGATTTGATTATTATACAGGAATCGGATGAAAATTGGGTTCGCCAAGTGCATGGCCAAAATTGGTCGCATTAAATGGTCAGACATGCTTCAAGATGCGGTAGCACTGAGCGATATCAGGACGAGCGACAAACGCGATGAAACCCCCAACGCTGTCCACTCTAATGTGCAATGTGCCCCCCAGTGCACTAAACATTAGCTCTCCATGGGCACCGCTTATCTTCCGCTATCCTTCGCTGGTTCCGGGAACAGTTCTTCGTCTATACACGCACCCCACGTGGTTGCTGGAGTAATGGGGGCATGTGTAACATCACTCATTTGTGTGACAGGTCTCATTTATTTTTCTCAATCTTGCTGTAGACTCACTGTTTAACACCCTGCAGTTTTCTGTTCTAGTTATATACAATAAGTTATTGAGCAGGTGACATCCTCTAGAGTAACAGGAATAAGTAATGCAAATTCATATTTTGCCCATAAAGAAATGCCATGAAATTTTAACTCCACACCAAAATTCTACAGCTATACTGTATTGCAAAACTTGATAGAATCAATAGGACTTAATAGGACTGTATGGTGAGGCAGGCATCTTCTATTGCAGATGTACACTGACATCTTGTGGTTTTCATAAATAATTACACTAATGTTCTACAGCCTTCTTACATAGACCTGTGATGTGAGAAATACAATATTGAAATTGCTAGTTAGCTTTCTTCTAAAATATGCCATTTTCTGGCTGTCATGGTAATAAGAATAAGTCTAAAAGTCAAGGCATAAACATGACACTAAAAAAACAAACAAAACCAAAACAAGAAAACAGTTAATTCATTTAGTCTTACAAATGAATGAAAGGGCGTGTGAAGGGATGTGGAAATCCCCTGATGGACCAATTAGCAAAAAGCTTTTCCACAATTTGTCACAGCTATATTGGTTAGCAACTTAGTTAAGCCTCCAGCCGAGGACCACACACACGTGCCTAGACACTGAAGAGCAACTGGCTATTAATGTCTCTATTAGTACTGTTAATATACATGCAACACTTCTTCAGGTAATGGTTTTCCTTACACATGTTTAAGTCCAACTAACCAAAAATGTCTTCCTGTAAATGTTAACTTTTATCTAAAATCTAAAATCTCAATGTTGTGTAATGTGTGTGCATGCCTCCCACCCCTGTGTAAAAATCTGTAGTTGATTGTTCACTGCATCAGATGTAATCCACTCTTGTCTTGGATTACCTGTTGTATCATTTATTTTGTATTGTTATACCCTGTATGCAGTTATGCAGCACCACGGAAGATGCTGGCGCTATATACTGTAAATCAATAATAATTATAATAATGTTGGCAAATTTTATAACAAAGTTTTACACTTTATGCAGCTGAGAATTTGACAATGACAGCCACAAATAGCAAGCAAAATTAAAAGCAGGTAAAGCGAGAAATTTAACAAGAAACACAACGTCATTACTTAAAGGTCGCCAAATGTCATTGTACATTGTAAAAATGCACTACATGTGTTTACGTAACTCAACAAGAACATTCTCTTTAAGCAACAGAAATCGATATTTCTAAAAACTCTAGCAGCCTGTGGAATCCACCACAGGCAAATATAGTAGATAATGGGAGACTAATGTGAGAGAAGCCTTGAGGTCAGGATTACATCTTAGAAGGTTCTGGGATTCTTCTTTATATAACCTGTTCTCAAGGTCTCCACAAGAATGCACCAATATGATTGTGTATGTTTTTTCCCCTTGGCTAGTTTGTCAAAAACACTGGATCATCAGTAGTGATGAGCTCAAAATTCACTTAGTGATAATTTTGCAGCAAAATTCCAAATTGCGTAATGAAAAATTCCAAACTATTGCAAAATAATCTTTGCACAGAATCATAATTATGATGCGTAATTACACAGTTCTGAAATGGTGAAATTTGCATCGCAAGATCCAGATTTGAGTGCCAGATACCTTGATAATGTGTAGCTTCTCTTGTCTTCCTTCTCTTCTCCTTGTCTTCTTTCTCTTAGTAGTGTAATCCAAGTAGAATTTTCACGCAGCTGTCCCTGCTTCGAGCATGCTCAGTAGACATTTGGGCACGCTTTTCACAAACATATTTCTGCAAGTTAGGGGAAAATAGGTTTGTGTGTTTCATGAACATGTTCTCTACTAAATTGCAAAAATTATACAAAATCAAAAGTACCCATGAAGTCATAATTATGATCAAATTCTTAATTACAAAAAATACAAGAAAATTCATGAATTGCTTAATTACAATTACACTAATCATTTGTATTCCAATTCAAATCAGCTGCAACACATCCGTGATGAATTCAATTAAGAACATCATTGAAACAGTACAGAATGTCTTGAGTTTCTGTACTTTATACCAAGTGCTTCGAAAATCCAAGAGAAAACATTTTATGCAGTGATTGATTCTGTCAACATTCTAAAAAAACTGAAAATTGTGAAACCACAGAAAAAAAACCTCTCCCAGCTTCATTAGAACGTCTTTAAATTGATAAATTACACTGAACATATTGTTATGTCTGAACTGGCAGTGGAGTAAGTGATCCCATTTAGCAGCATAAACTGACATATAAGTCTGCAAATGGTGTAACAAGCATTCTTAAAATAATGTATTGTATTTTTTGGACCATAAGGTTCACTTTTTCTCCCCCAAAAGTGGGAGGAAAAGTCGGTGCTTCTTATGGTCCAAATAATACAATTCACACCTGCGTCAAGTAGGGATAACCAATGAAATGCAAATACTTCCAAAATTATGCAAATTTTATGCAAATATATGCAGCTTGACAATGGACCACTCCATTTAAACCTGGGTTTAAATTAATTGGTCTATTTTCAAGCTGCATATATTTGCATACAAATTTGCATCAACTCAGAAGAATTTGCATATCTCTGATTTGCATCCTTAGCGTCAAGTGTCCCACCACACTTACATACCAGACCTTAATAACAGTTACCCACTGCTCCAAGTGTTTTTTGTTGTTGTTTTTTCTGGTTGGACTTGATGGGCTGATTATGTGTACACACTATGGTGCAGGCCTCGGCTCCAGCTGAGTCGCATCATGTAGAGAGCCATCAGATGCTGTGCGGCCAATCATGCAGGGGCGTTGTCACCAGACCCGTCAATCACGGTTGCCTTCTGCTTTGTTTGATAGCTGGTGCCGATGGTCTCGCAGGTGGGACTACGGCTCCATTGGAACCAATCAGTGAATGAGTGCAGTGATTGGCTCCAATGTAGCTGTGGTCCCGCCCACCTGGTGGATCAATTCAGCTGAGTGCTGGCCAAGTGCATTGTTCTACAAATAGAAAAAACTGGTTCTCCACCTGGATTTTAAGGCAGATTGGCCTGTTTATTGAGATACCACAGTGCAGAGCACAACGTTTCGACACAAAGGTCTTTTTCAAGTGCTTCTGAAGCACTTGAAAAAGACCTTTGTGTCGAAACGTTGTGCTCTGCACTGTGGTATCTCAATAAACAGGCCAATTTGCCTTAAAATCCAGGTAGAGACCCAGTTTTTTCTATTTGTAGGACGAAGTTGCCCTGTGGTGGATGAGGGTTGTGAGTGGTTGACTCCCTGGTGCTGCAAATATAGGGTTGTAGTGTTGAGCTATCTACATTGTTCAAGCGCATTGTTCTACCCATTCACCCAGTCTGCACCATGACATTCCTGCACCACTCCACTGGTCCTTTGTTCCCCCATCATAGCAACAGAACATGTTGCCAGACTGCAGGCTAATGACATGTCTGTTCAGCCTTGGCCCTGCAATGTCGCCAGACAAATCAAGTCCCAATCCCCACCTGGCAACATGCCTCGTATGTATGGATGGGGCCTGCATCAAATTTTGTTGGAAACCAATTAACTCATCAGTATGTTGGGATGTGAGAGGAAACCCATGCATACAACAAAGAAAAGTCCACGGGCCTCAGGCTGTGTCCAATCGATCACGGAGAGTCACAGATTAAGGCAGGAGCGACATCAAGTCTCCAATGCAATACAGCCCATACACATACAATCCAATCCGGACTCGACCGATTGGATTGTTTGTGTAAGGAAACCCATGCAAACATAATACATAAGTGTGAGGTGCAACTAATTTTGATAAACAGGTAGGTAGAGATGCATGCCACAACCACAGTGGTTGGTTTAAGACTAGATGGTCAGCATAAACGTATGTGGCAACATCCTCTTTATACAAGGGGCAGGAATGTGTTAGAAATATATAAATCCAGGAGAGGAAAGAGCTTATTTGACTGCTGACTGCTACTAATGCACACTTGCAATTACCTGTTATATTTATGTCACTGTCAAATCCCTCATTGGATGTACAGTATGTGTAACTAGGGGGGAGATATTCATTAGGAACCCTGCATCCCCAGTGATGGGTAGTGGGAGCAGTGACCATATGTTATGACTCCCATGGGTCAGTAAGGTTATGTGTAATGCATTAGCCATTTGGGGTAGTAGTTAGAATATCATTGCAAGTTCACAGACCCTAGTATTCTTCCTCATTGTATTCATCTGTGTGTTGTTCCACATTATCATTGTTGTATGTATTTAGATAAGCAGTTAAAGTTAACTTTTATGACTAAATAATTATTACCCAGTGTTTTGTTTGCACCGTTCAATATGCTTATTTGGAAAAACAAAATGTGTAATAATTCAAGCTATTTGAAAAATCCTTTTCTATTCATAGATATCAATCATTTATTTTACATAATTACACTTGTCATAATATAGCAGCCACTTGGGATATTGCATATAATACAGAAGCCATTGTGTTCATTTTCTGTCTGCTGTGTACTATTTCAGATCTGTATGTATGTTAGAAGCCAGTCTGGCAGCTGGCTTTGGAGTATAATTGGGCACCAGGCTGAAGGAAGCTGCTAATTTGATTTTCTGTATGTCAATGTAAATTACATTTGCATTCAGTTTCCAGCAAGGAAACAGGTAATTAGATAATGACCCACCCCTTTGTCCTGAATCTCCTGAAAAGGTGTTGCATTGCTTTGAACTTTGTATGCATGCAAACAGCCCCTGTTGTCCCAATGTACAATCAGGACTGACTGAGTCTGGAAAGTTGGAAGCTAAAACAGGAACCTTTGAAGTTTGCATATCACCGCCAGCACGGATCTGACAAGAGTTCTGTGCAAACCTTCTGAGGAAATTAAATTATATCTGGATGTGTACCCTTGGGATACCCTGCTTGCTATAAAAGCCAGCAGAAGACATTCACAACTTGTAGTTCACAGGAGATAGCAAAGAAACTAGAACTGCCCTGGTCCAACCAGCTGCTGCGTTCTCTCGCAAACAACGTTCAGACCTTCATGCCTGTAATGTTTTTATTCCCGTTTTGTAATTTTTACTTTGTTTTTGTAAATCTTTTGTATATATTACTTTTTGCACTGTTCCACTTTTTTATGGAATAATAAATATTTATTTAATAATTCACTTCTGATGTACTATTAGAACTCATAGCCTAGAGAGAGACTGCAGTGTAATTTGCGTTACAAGTTCAGTGCCTGATTGTACTGCTGGGGTTGTGCCTTGCTACCGTGTGATTGTATTGTGTGTGCGGCGTTCCCGTATTTAGGCTTAAGCGCGCAGCTGACCCAAATACGAAAACGCTGGACTGAGTGCAGGCCACTCGACAGCAGAGTGGGAATTGTTGAAGTGTCTAGCAGGTGCTAGTGGTGGCAGAGAGTGAGAAGTGTTACTGAGGGCTGACAGCCTTGTGTTAGCTTGAATAAGGCTGCTTTCCCTCTCATAGTTACATAGTTACATAGTTATTTTGGTTGAAAAAAGACATATGTCCATCGAGTTCAACCAAAGAACAAAATACATCACCAGCCTGCTCCCTCACATATCCCTGTTGATCCAGAGGAAGGCGAAAAAAAACCTTACAAGGCATGGTCCAATTAGCCCCAAAAGGCAAAAAAATTCCTTCCCGACTGTCACAGGAGCCCTAGTGGTCAGACTGCAAATTGCCTTCCAAACGGTGCCAGCGCACGGATCGTGCGAACTCTGGTCGCAGTCAATGCGCAGGAACCGTTGGGAATTTGCTGCAGACAAACCATAAGGGGGCCTGTGAGGTACGGTAATTACAACTTACACACGATTCCAGGGTATAACTGCCACCACCTCTGTTACCATGGGACAGAGGAGCCCGCTGCCTGTCTGAGCCTAGATCTACAAATAAAACGGTTAAACACACTCTATTCTGATAGTTAACCACAATACAATAGTAGTAGCGTCTCTCCAGAGACCCGGGATCAGTTTCTGTATATGGCTGAAAAGCAGGGTAGCGGAACAGTGAATGACTTTGATAAAGTCTTTTATTCACAGGCAAAATAAATAATTAATATATACAGACAATTATTAAAATCAACAATTATTAAAACAGTAATAGCCAGTATGAAAAATAAAAGAAAAATACTTAGGGTTTGTGGAAATATGTCCGTTCTGGGAAACTTGTAGAGTTCCTTTTGTTCAGCTCAGCAAAGTTTAAAATCCAAGCAATATGGAAGATGCCCTTTGTTCAGTTCCGACAAGATGGCCGCTAGCCATGTGCCCTTTGTTTCAGAGCTCAATTCAAAGTTCAGCAAGATGGCCGCCAGCCATGTGTCCTCTGGCTGGCAGCAGAATGTTCTCATATAGATGGAATTGGAGGACTGAATTGCCTGGGCAGCTCATTCACTGTTAATGGAGCTGAGTTCAGAGGCGGGCTTCCAGAGTCGGCCCCCAGGCCAGATTATGGTAATCACATCTGGGCAGGGGCTTTCAGCAGCCCAATAATCCTGACATGTTCTCTAGGCTGACCTACGCGGCCGGCACACAAATAATAATTACATATTATCGATCCCCAGAACCTACCGATTAATATGATATCAGACATGGCTAGTGCAGCGGATCAGGTTTCTGAGAAGATTCATATCTCAATAACCGGATTTGCCATCACAATGAATTTCATATCAACATGATGGCCAGATTTTACCGAACAAGACTATATGAATATCATAGCTGTGCGATATACGGTTTTCGTATACCGACAGGAAATCCTACCACCCATGCTTTCTTATGGCCCGTGCTCGGTGCCGTTTAGTTTGGAGTGGAAGCAGGTTTTGAATAGCCCCCTGCTGGGATTAGCTTCCTGGCTCTTGCTGTTATGAAAAGGACCACCAAATGGAGGTAATTGAGAACAAACATCCTCCTGGACACAGGCCTAGCCCAGGCTCATTAGCATATCAAAAGAGCCATCCTGCAGTTAAGCTGATGCTATCTCTCTGCTGAGAAAAGACTCAGCTGCTCCTACACAATCAATCCAGATTCTATCGATCTGAAGCGCAATCGATGCACAGCATCGAGTGCGATCGCTTTTTCTTCACGGGCGGTTCCAGGACACGTCTGCGGCCCCACAACCGTCCGTGACACCGACTCCAGATGGCAATCAGATAAAATCAGATAAAATCAATGGATCAACATTATTAGGCATTACCTAGTAATTGTAGCCATGGATGTCTTTCAACGCAAGGAAAGCATCTAAGCCTCCTTTAAATGCAGGTATAGAGTTTGCCATAACGACTTCCTGTGGCAATGCATTCCACATCTTAATCACTCTTACTGTAAAGAACCCTTTCCTAAATAAATGGCTGAAACGTTTTTCCTCCATGCGCAGATCATGTCCTCTAGTCCTTTGAGAAGGCCTAGGGACAAAAATCTCATCCACCAAGCTATTATATTGCCCTCTGATATATTTATACATGTTAATTAGATCCCCTCTAAGGCGTCTTTTCTCTAGACTAAATAAACCCAGTTTATATAACCTTTCTTGGTAAGTGAGACCTTCCATCCCACGTATCAATTTTGTTACTCGAATCGTGAATTCAAACTAATTAACAATGCACATTTTTCTCCTGTACTTTTTCCAATAAATATATTTAAAATCAGGGCCAGATTTGTACTTTTTACCACCCAAGGCCCACTTTCAACGCCAGCTGCCCCCGACCAGCAGCATCCTAAACCCCCACCCCAAAAACAGCAGAGATTATAGTGTAGGCTCATCTGAGGACAGTTATTATTATTTTATTATTATTTTTTATTTATATAGCGCCAACATATTCCGCAGTTAGTGAAGTGATGGCAAGGATAACATTATAAGCTCTTCTGAGGACAGTTAGTGGCATGATGGCAGTGTTTATATTGTAAGTTTCTTGGTGGGCAGCATGTTTGGTGAGTGACAGGCAGCACAGAGATCACTGTAAGTGTTTGGTCGCTGCCCCTTCCTCCCCCGAATGCAAGATCTGGTTGTTAGTAGTCAGCCACCACTATGTGCAAACTCTGTGTATCAGGACAAATGTTCAGCAGGCTAACATCTATTACCACCCTGCTGCCCACAGCCCGTTCCTTGCTTTTCTGGTGCCCTAGGCCATGGCCTATGCGGCCTTGCCTGAAATTCGGCCTTGTTTAAAATACCTTTTGGGCTGGGTCTTGCAGCAGCATTTCCTGTTGAGATGACAAAGCAATTTGTATTATAGCTGTTCACAATACTTCCCTTTTGCCATCATTGCCCACATAAGAAAGTCAAGAAGCAGCTGGGAGGAGCCAGTAGCCAGTCTTACACACTCCTGCACTACATCTGACTAGAATTACCACTCCACCCTTCTCAATGTAAAAAGAAAGCATTTAACCCTTCCCACTCCATCCTTACTGTCTATATAGCAGGTTTAAGTAAAAAAAAAGCATTGAGAAATGACTTGTTATTACAGCCAAGTAAAAGTGGTAAGAGGCACACATGGCATATATAAAAACAATGGGGAGGCTGTGGTGAAGGGTTGCATGCTTTATTACACTCTGGGAAGGATGGATCAGTAGCCTCAGTGCTAGCCAAAAGAGTTAATCTTCCCCAGCAGAGCAGAATGGCATTTTAAATATATCTATAGAGACGTAGGTCACTAAATTCCTACATGAGAAAATGGGATGGCCTATGAACCCCACTGACCCAATCTTATGTCTCCTGGGTGTTATACAAGATGAAGGTCTGGAAGCGTCTCTTAAAGTGACACTTAAGTCATTCAAAAAACAAATGAGTTTTACTCACCTGGGGCTTCTACCAGCCCCCTGCAGCCATCCTGTGCCCTAGTAGTCTCGATCAGATGCTCTTGTCCCCCTCCGGCAGCCACTTCCATTTTTCGGCGACAGGCCCAACAGGCCTGGGGACACGAGTGATTCTTCGTGTTCCTGGCCGCTATAGCGCCCTCTATACTGCTATTGCGGCCAGGAACGCAAAGAATCACTTGCGTTCCCAGGCCTATCGGGCCTGTCCCCGAAAACCGAAGTGGCTGCCGGCAGGGGACAGGAGCATCTGATCGAGACTACGAGGGCACAGGATGGCTGCAGGGGGCTGGTAGAAGACCCAGGTGAGTCAAACTCATGTTTTTGGATGACTTAAGCATCCCTTTAAGTCATTTCTGTCAGAAGTGTTGTTTATGGCAAGACAAGAGGTGCAGATGGCTTGCGCTCTCGCTACAAACTTTTGAAAACTGGGTAAAAAGAATAGACAACTCTCTACCCTATAGTGTATACACATGGAGGTAAGTGGATCAACTGTCCAAGATAACTGTTTATAATGGGTTGGAATTATATTTTTGAGTTATGTAAACAACTTAGTGGTCAATGACTTAAATAAAGGGAATACTTCTGTTATCTCGTTTTAAATGCCTCCCTAATTCTACAACCATTCCTGATGACTATCAATGTAATGTGCAAAGACACATTCACTGTATGACATGCTGTGTTGTGTTTCTACGGTTTATACCCATCTCGTTGTGAGCTCAGTTTGCAACTACAGTGTAAACCGTTTTGTCTTTTTTGTCAAATACCAAATTGATCTGTATTGTGGATATGTGCAAAAGTGCCTATAATTGTTATTGTCCTGTTCTGCATACTTAATAAATATTATTTTTATTTAAAAAAAAATATGTCTATTGCAAAAAGTGCAGACGTCCTATACAAAAAATGTTTGTGCATTGCTAATGAATGAACATTTACTATCATATGCATTAAAAAACAGAAGGCTAAGCATAGGTTTTAAGGCCTTTATTAAGCTTATTCACTTTGCTTGTTTTTTAGTTGTTATTTCAATGTGTAACAGAAATGTGAAGGTTTAACAGGACTAACTCCATAGCCCTCCATGTAGATGAATAGTTTTGGGAAACCAACCAGAAAATGGTGAACTCATTGACGATGACCTATTTTAATCATACCATGCAACTATTTTAGCTTTGTAACAAATGACCATTGAGTACTAAGGGTCATGTATTAGCAGGATTGTTCATGTTCTTTCACATGAACTTTTAGATTTTTCTAAAATGAGATGTTTCTCCGTACTTAATTTTATCTACTCTTCAGGAATATCTGTTGATTTTATATTTGGTGTTATCTGTTGGTTATAACCTTTTATAGGGCTCATGTATTTGAGTTCTTTCACAACTGCTTTCAGCTTTCAAAATGATATATCGTTTTACTCAGGTCCAGTTGCTGTTGCCCCAACTTTGCCCCTAAACTGTCTTTTTATATTTCTACCAAAAGTAAAGTCAAGTACACTTTTAATGATTCACTACATCACAATACACATTGTTATTGACAGAAAAAAGTCAGTTTCTAGCTCCCTGTTCGCCACAGGCAGTTGGAATCCAGTTCTCCTTACATGCTTAGGGTACATACTCACCACAAGACCGTACAAAAGATGGATCGGTGGAACCTGTGGTGATTGCACCCTGATGAGTGATCATCCCTGATCCATCTTCTACTGCAGGTGCACACGACAGCAAAAAACAGGTAAAACAGGTGTGACACAACCGCAGCACTTTGCATGAGAGTATACAGGAGTGGGAATAATGAGAAGGGACATATTCACATAAATATGGCCCAACATGGGTCTGTGAAAACCTGTAGAGCTTAAGCTGTGAGGTAAGGCAGCTCCTGATTGGTTGGATACTTTGGGGCTCAGTAGTAAGGGAAGATAGCGTAGGCATGTCAGGGATTGGTCGGCACAGGTATCTGTGCCTAGTCTGCCAGGTGTTGCTGGGGTGCAACATTGTTGCAGGGGCGAATCAGGGGCGAGTTAGGTGTATATAAGAAGCCCCTGCTCGCTATCTACCTGCCTTCACTCCTGCGTGGCTGGGACAAGCTCTAGAGCTGTATTACGTGAGCTTGTAATACTGAGCTGTCTGCCGCAATGGATGTGGTTAGGCTGTTGGCCGCCAGGGCCGAAGAACCGGGTGGGCTAGATGTGCTTACCCGATGTCTGCAGCTTGCGGAGGAAGAGCGGAGGGTGGAAGTTGCCGGAAGCAGCGCTGAAGCCAGACCAGTTAAGAGGCCGCGGAAGACGCCTCGGGCGTACTCGCCTGAAGATTCCAGGCCTCGAACTTCGGTGTCGCCGGCATCGGGTGGTTCGGCTAGGAAGAAGGGAGGTGGCAGCCGGAGCAATCAGCGCGGAGGTTCCGGCAAGAAGGCATCGGCAGTAGCGGCGAAATCCAGCCAGTCTGAAGCCCGCTCTGCGCTGAGTCAAATTCCGACCGTTCGGGTCTCGGAGGGGGAGGTTCCAGCTTCATCTTCCCCATCAGCGACCATTCTGGTTGCTGAGGAGGCGGGGCCAGCAGGAGCGGCGACCAACCGGGTCGCTGGGGAGGCGGGGCCAGCCGGGCCAGTAGGAGTGGCGACCAACCGGGTCGCTGGGGAGGCGGGGCCAGCCGGGCCAGCAGGAGTGGCGACCAACCGGGTCGCTGGAGAGACGGGGCCATCTTCGATGCAGTCAGTAGCGACCAGTCGGGTTGCAGAAGAGGCGGGGCCACAAGCAGTATCTTCAGGAGCGACCATTCGGGTCGCAGCGGAGGCGTGTCCTGCGCTCCCATACCGTGCAGCGACCAACCGGAGCATGGAAGAGGCGTGGTTTCCAGCTGACTTGGGCTCAGCGATCCGGGACGGTGGCGGCATTCATCAGTATGGCGCCGGCGGTGTCCTCAGCAGCGGTGGCTTTCCTCATCATGGGCTTCCTGTCAGGGAGGCCAGCGGCAGTGGGCGCGAGGGTTTCCTGCCCACCCCGGAGTCCGCATCGGATCGCGGAGGGGAGCGTTCGGCTCCTCCACCGGCCAGCAATCCCAGCCTGTTCAGCGGTGGGAGTGGTCGCACGCACGCCGGGGTTGTTGGACCAGGGTCGCATTGGCAACAGGTGACTCTGGCTCCGGCGGCCTCAGGCAGTGCAGCGCAGCTCCATGCTGCAGGCTCATCGGATGTCGCTGCCTCAGCAAGGATCCCTGTTGTATCCAGTCCTTCTCTTCAACCACAGCAGCCTGCTGGTGATGGTATGTATTCCAGCAATACACCTGTGTCTGCACTTATGTCTGCCTTATTGACAGCTCTGCAAGGTACTCCTATTGCTAATAACGCTAGTAGGGTATGGGTTAATGAGAACACTGTGAGTGGAGATTTGTCAATGCAGCAGAATAGAGGGTTATCTAGCAATATACATCACACACTGCAGCAGGATGCTCCTAGTCTTACCACTACTGTTCCTATGCCTGCTACCCATGTTCAACCGTTGCCAGTTAACAGACCAGGTGTTGCTGAAACAGCATATAAGGAGAATATGTCTTGTAAATTGCCTCCTTTAGGTTTTCACCTATCCATAACGGTCAAAGAGAAAATATGGAGAGGTGAGTATGTTGACATTTTATCCCTGCTGCCACATACAAAGGACTTTCTTAAGGGTGAAGGTAAAAAGGATGAGAAGGCGGAGGATGATAGGAGACGGCCAGTTCCCAGGTCGCTGCATAATTGGTTGCAAGCTTTCTTTATTTATGCAAGTGTAATTGGGGAAAAATTCCCACAAAAATGCCCAGAAATGTTCATATATGCGGATTCTATAGTTGAAGCATACAAATCTTATGGTGGCCTAGCATGGTTTACATATGATGAGGCATTTAGACAGAGGATTTCAGTGTACCCAGAAATGGGATGGGGCTCAAAGGATGTGGGCCTCTGGTTAAATCTGATGTTACAAAATCAAAAGGTGTCTAATTTTAAACAAACTGCACATTCTCCCACAGGTATAGGCTACAAGAAGGGCATATGTTACGCCTTTAATGATTCACAATGCAAGTGGCCTGGTACCTGCAAGTATAAGCATGAGTGCGGCTTCTGTGCTGGCTCACACCCCATAGCCAGGTGTTTCAAAAAAGCTGCTTCGGCTTCACAAGCTAATCCAAAGGAGCTTTTTCTTAGGAATTCCCACCCCGGTGATTCTGGCAAACATGCTACCGTGGCTCAGGCTGTATCCCGACAGGGAGACGGCGCAGCTGCTAATTGACGGTTTTAGCAACGGTTTCCGTTTGCCAGCATTTTCCGGTGTGGGTTGTAACTTCGTACCAAATTTGAAATCAGTTGAGTTACATAAAGATGTAGTGCGTGAAAAAATCAAAAAAGAGTTAGACGAAGGCCGGATTGCTGGCCCATTTCTGTCACCTCCTTTTATTAATTTTCGTCTTTCACCCTTAGGTGTGGTACCTAAGAAAGAACCAGGTTCGTTCAGACTGATACATCATTTATCATATCCATCCGGTCGATCATTAAATGATGAAATTGATGGTAGTTTAACATCAGTTTCGTATACGTCATTTGACGATGCTTTAGCAGTACTTCGGCCTTTAGGCCAGGGAGCCCTGCTAGCAAAGTCTGACATAAAATCTGCATTCAGACTGTTACCAATCCATCCGGCTTCCTTTAATTCTCTGGGTTTTCATTTTGACGATCAATTTTACTATGATAAATGCCTGCCTATGGGTTGTGCCTTGTCATGTAGTTATTTTGAGAGTTTTGCCACTTTTCTAGATTGGGTTATTAGAGTTATTTCATGCCAGGACTGCCTCATTCACTATTTGGATGATTTTTTATTCATGGGTCCCTCACAGTCTAACATTTGCCATCAATTATTAGTGACATTTACAGTGGTCTGTGAGCACTTCGGTATTCCCCTAGCGATAGAAAAGACAGTTCAGCCGTGCACTTGCATTGAATTCCTCGGAATCACAATAGATACTTGTTTAATGGAGTTTCGTTTACCTGAAGAAAAAATCTTTAAGCTGCATGCTTTAATTTGCAATTTTTTAAGACGTAAGAAAATATTACTGAAAGAAATGCAGTCTTTGTTAGGATGTTTAGCTTTTACCACTAGGGTGATGCCCATGGGCCGTGTTTTTTCTAGAAGGTTAGCTGCTGCTACAAAAGGCCTCAAGTCCCCTCATTCCCATATTAGGTTAACTGGAGAATTAAAGGAAGATCTTTTGGTTTGGGCTAATTTTTTGGACAATTGTAATGGTCGTTTGATTTGGCAGGATGAATTTTTGACGAATTTTGAACTGAATTTTTTCACAGACGCATCCGGCAGCGTTGGCTGCGGAGCGTTTTTTCGCGGCCGTTGGTTTTGCGCGCAATGGCCTGCACAATGGCGACAAAAGGAGGTGATAGGAAATATAGTTCTTTTAGAATTATTCCCAATAGTAGCATCATTATTTATATGGGGCAGGCATTTTGAAGGAAGACGGGTGTTGGTTCAATCTGATAACAAAGGTGTAGTCTTTGCAATCAATTGCATGTCATCAAAATCACCACTTGTGGTAAGATTGCTGCGTTTATTAGTATTGTACTCTCTTAAATTTAATATCTGGATGAAAGCTTCCCATGTTCCCGGTATATCTAATGATATAGCTGACTCTCTGTCGCGCTTTCAGATGCAGAGGTTCTGGGAATTAGCTCCGTCAGCAGAGCCAGTGGGAGAAGAAATTCCAGCATTCCTGTGGGAACTATTATGGACTTAGTTACGAATAGAATCAAACAATCAGTCTCTGCGGCAACATGGCAGGCCTATTCGAGTTCATGGCGAGACTGGATTACTTTTACTAGGAGTTTAGGCTTGAATGAATGGTCAGTGTCAGAGGATCTTATTTTACACTATGTTGGGGTTTGCATTCAAAAGGGCCTTTCACATTCTCATATTGGCAAATCCTTGGCGGGCATTTCCTTCTTCAGAAAATTAAACAATATGCCAGCGTGCAATTCCTTTTTCTCCATAAAGCAAGTACTAAAAGGTCATAAGCGTGTCACCCATTCGCCAGATGATAGGCGACCGATTTCCATAGAGATACTGACGTCATTGTGGGAGGCTACTTCTAGCACTTGTTCATCCACTTTTGAGTCGCTTCTTTTTCGATGCGCTTTTAGTCTTTTGTTTTTTGCCGCTTTACGGGTATCTGAGTTGATTTCGACAAGTAGTACCAAGGATGATGGTCTCCAATATGAGAATGTGGTTGTTTCAGAGTCTAGCCTGGGCATTTGGATCAGAAAGTCAAAAATGGATCAGTTAGGCAAAGGGGAATTAGTGGAGCTGAACGCATGGCCAGATAGCAGGTTATGCCCACTTAAAAATGTACAGAACTTCCTGCAAGTGCGGGGTAAGAGCGAGGGTGTGTTGTTACGTCATGAAAATGGTTACCCTTTGTCTAATTTCCAGTTCAACTCGGTTCTGAGGCTGTGTGCTAGGGCCGCTGGTGTTGGTAATATGAAATTGTCCTCCCATTCATTCCGTATAGGGGCAGCAACGGAAGCAGCTAGATTGGGCTTACATGAAAGTGTCATAAAACGCATGGGTAGATGGAGATCGGGTGCGTATAAATTGTATATCCGCACTTAACTTCCTCTTTGTTTTTTCAGGATTAAAGACTGAGGTGTGGATAATAGGCCATTCTTATGTATTTTGGGCACACAATAGGGCCTACCGAAGATGTTACACCACTAACTTGAATCTGGACTCTAATAGGTTTAATGTCTATTGGCATGGAGTTAGAGGTATGCTATGGTCGCAGTTACGAGATGTTTTAATTGACCTGTTAAAAGTTAGAGCCGAGCCTGATGTGTTGATTATTCACTTAGGGGGGAACGATATAGGAAAACAAAAATCTTTGGACCTATACTTTAATATTAGGGATGATTTAGCTGATTTCAAATCTTTTTCTCCAAAAACAGTAATTGTTTTTTCCGAAGTGGTCCCTCGACTGAAGTGGTTGGTGGCACCCGAATTTCGGCCCCATGAAAAAGTCAGAAGGCGTTTGAATCATAAGCTCCAAAAAACTTTGCCAACAATTGGAGGTTTCTCATTTAGGCATTGTGATTTGGAAGGGGGGCTGCAAGGGATGTATAGGCAGGATGGTGTTCATTTGAGTGATGTTGGACTGGATATCTTTAACTGGGGTCTCCAGGGTTGTATTGAAATGGCCGTTGGTGGGGTGACAGGCTAGTTGCCTGTCGGGTGGGGTCCTAACGGAATTGTTACGTTGATTTGGGTCTGAACCGTAGTGGTGGATCTAATAAATGAGTTATGTCTGTTTTGACTATGGTTAATAAGTTGAATAAAGTTATTGGTTGAATAAAGTTGGGACCTCAACAATTTTAATGATTATTACCAATAAAGATGGCCACGGCCTTAAAACCGCAACCTGGAGTGTAGTTATTTATGTATTGATATCATGCTTAACCTTTCTTCAACAGTGTTGGCTACAGTCCCATGAGAAGGGACATATTCACATAAATATGGCCCAACATGGGTCTGTGAAAACCTGTAGAGCTTAAGCTGTGAGGTAAGGCAGCTCCTGATTGGTTGGATACTTTGGGGCTCAGTAGTAAGGGAAGATAGCGTAGGCATGTCAGGGATTGGTCGGCACAGGTATCTGTGCCTAGTCTGCCAGGTGTTGCTGGGGTGCAACATTGTTGCAGGGGCGAATCAGGGGCGAGTTAGGTGTATATAAGAAGCCCCTGCTCGCTATCTACCTGCCTTCACTCCTGCGTGGCTGGGACAAGCTCCCCGCCCACCCGTCCCTCTCTGCTGTATAGAAGAATCGTCGTGGTCAAGTCTTTATTGGTAGAAGATATGACTGAAGGCAAGTCACATATGGGGTCCTAACGGAATTGTTACGTTGATTTGGGTCTGAACCGTAGTGGTGGATCTAATAAATGAGTTATGTCTGTTTTGACTATGGTTAATAAGTTGAATAAAGTTATTGGTTGAATAAAGTTGGGACCTCAACAATTTTAATGATTATTACCAATAAAGATGGCCACGGCCTTAAAACCGCAACCTGGAGTGTAGTTATTTATGTATTGATATCATGCTTAACCTTTCTTCAACAGTGTTGGCTACAGTCCCATTGGGAGAACATAAACATGTTCATAAAATCATGGAAGCAATTGTTGGTGTGAAAAAAAAAGTTACCCCTTGAGAAAAAAAGGTTGCCTGTCGCGGAAAAAAGTTGACGCAAAAATTGCATCATTATGGGTACAGAACTTAAGAGTCAGCAGGGAGGTCTGGCTTCAAATGACAGAGCAATCACTCTTCCCCTGCATACCCATGTGACCATACTAGAAGTGGATCACACTGAGTGAGAATGAGCAGGGAGCTGTTGCTCTCTGTGGTATAGACAACATTCAGGAGGAATTTCACCAGCAGCTGTGACTAAGGGCAGATTGTAGGCCCAATACACGTCAGTTGTTTCTGTTTATCATTTTTTGGGTATCATTTTTTTTTCAAGAATTTTACAGGCATTTTATCAGAGAAAATTAGATGTTAATGCAAAAAGTACAAGTTTTTTTCCTGTTTTCACCCATTTTTATTCTCACAAGACATCTGCCACTGTTGTAAAACACCTTAAATATTTAACCATACCATACCTGCCATATTCCATCACTAGTTGGGCATGTAGCGTACCATTATCAGTGTCTGTAGTGTCTGGATATGACCGTTATGGTGCATAGCTTGCAGACCCTAATGCTGTACAGACATTGCTAGGCAACAGGGTAGCAATGCATCTATACAGCCTTGGGTCACCAAACCATCGCCCTAGCGACCTCATCCAATCACTGTGGGTGACAGCCATCACAGGTGTCTATAAATCTTAAGGCCAAGTATAGGTGACACAAAGAGTTGATTAAGTAGGGGTTAAAGGTTAACCACAGGAGGAAAAAACACTTTATTATTTAATGGGACACTGTCACTTTAAACTTTTTAAACTTAAAAAAAAAAAAAAACTTAATGTGAATGATTGCTGCTATAGAGCAATCATTATATTTTAAAGTGTTGCACATCCGTGGGATTGAGTGCATGACTTGACTCTCACATCCTGGAATTGTTAGGGAAGCAAGGGAGGCAAATTAGGATGTAAGAGTCATGGTTAAGAATCGGAAATTGGTAACGTACCCCTGAATTAGGGAAAACCTATTAATTGAATAGATTACCTCCTCCTAACTGCGCGCCCACTACATTGTCCTTGGGTACCAGCCCTCCAGCTTCCTATAGCTGCCCACCCAGAAGTTCCTCAGAGCGGGGCAGAGCAATTATGAACTGTGCAGGTGTGAGGTTTGAACTGCGTCTGTGCAGGAAAAAAGAATGCTCATGGATGAGTGCCTGCTTTAGCTGTGCTTGTGCAATTCTGAAACTGCACCCGCACACTTCTCAATTGTGTGGTACAGCTTAGGGGAAAGGGATTCAACTGGGGGGTCCCATTGAATATGAAGTAGGCCGGGAATGGGGAACGGGGGTGGGGGTGGAAGGAGGATCAAGCAGCATCTGGACACTCAGGAGGAGGTAATCTAGCCCACCATGGGCTTCATTCAATTATCTAGTCCTCAGTTCATGGGTCCTTTAAACTCACTTTCATGCAGTCCATTAAAAAACATCTTCCTTGCCAATGACATTTTAGTAGTTGGATCACTCAATGGCAGCTCTTCCAGGTACAAGGTACAGTACAGTAAGTGCACCCATTGGCTACCTAACAGAGTAGTAGATGAAAACACACACAAATTGAAAATCTTTGTTCTCAGCAACATAAAAGAGCATTACAACTAGGCTGAAGCTTCAGTGATGTTCTGTGTTCTAACACACTTTGGTGATGCCTCCCTTAGGATTACAGATTCTGTAGATTTGTGATTGTTTTCAAAACATTTCCTCAAATAAGAAACTTTATAATGTGCTCAGTTAAGAAAAAAAAACACTTTTAACTAGTGTGGCTGTATAGGAGTAACTCCATAGTTATGAAACATGTATGAAAACAATGAAAGAACAGCATCTGCTGCCATGCCCCTGAAACTTTACAGCCCTAGGCCGTGGCCTATGTTGCATTTCCATAGATTTGCCAAGCAATACAACATGTCCTCTGAGCTCCATTAAAATCCACAAGGTAATTAGAGTAATACGGTAATCTCATCAATTGGCAGACCAACATCATTGCTTTATGAAAGACATCTGGCCAGTGATCTTTGCTGCTTTTAGATTATTTTTTCTGGGACCAGTCCAGGCCTTGAGCATGAAAATTGGGATCACAGGGGTGTTTACTTTGCAGCCATTCCATCCTTTGTATTGTATTGGAACAGTGGTGATGCAGATTTTGGCTCTAAATTCTGTGTGGGCTACAGACCTTTTCTTAGGCTGAGCTTTACTTGACCCTTCTTATTCTCTTAATGCCAAAGTAAAATCAGAATGAAAACACTTGTGTTGAAGGACAGCTGGCTTGAATGGCCTTTCCTTGACCTTATGAGATCCAGGAATGTATGTAGAAAGTATGTAGATCTACATTAGAAAGCAAAGATTACTGATCATGCTTATATTCTCACTGCCAAAAAACATACAAAAAATTAAATTAGAAATAGAATCCCGAAAATGAACATGTATCTGTACTACCAGAGTGTAAACCTGTAAAGTAACTATCTTGCTGAATACTCTCAATAAGTACCTGTACTGGATCTATGGCAATGAATACAGTTCTTTTTCCAGCAAAAGTAATGTCATGAACGCTTGCTTTCTGTTAATACCATGATAAACCGTTCTCTCCTTCTCATGTATGGGCAGGAACTAATTGTCGGTTCTTCCAGCAGTTTAGAGGTCACTGCAGTGCACTTATGGCTCTGAAGCTGAAATTAACAGCCATGCCTGAGACATGATCAGTGCTTTCCTCTATTTAAAACCTTTTCTCAGAAATGCTGTAGGTAGGTTGGTCTGAACTCTCCTGCCTAGGGCCACATTTTACTTTTTACCACCCAAGGCCCACTATCACCAGCCGCCCCCTGACACTGCACCTCCATAACTTACACACACGTTTTTCCCCAGCAAACGAGAAACCCCCACCACCACCACCTTACAATATAGGTAACCAGATAACCCCCTCCCCCCTTCAGTATAGGTCACCAGTTGACTCCTCCCCACTTTTTAGCATAGGTAGCTAGATGACTCCCCTTCTTTAGAATAGGTAGCCAGATGACTCCTCCCCCTTTAGTATAGATAGCTAGTTGACCCCCCTTCCCCTTTTTAAAATAGGTAGCCAGATGACTCCTCCACCGTTTTAGTATAGGTAGCTAGATGACTCCTCCAACTTTAGTATAGGTAGCTAAATGGCTATTCCCCCCTTTATAGATATCTAGCTGACTACTCCCCTACCCCTTTAGTATAGCTAGTTAGATATCTACCGCCCTCCCCCTTTAGTATCGGTAGCTAGATGACTCCCCCTTCCTTTAGTATAGGTACTGTAGGTAGATTACTACTCCTCCTTTAGTATAGGTAGCTAGATGACTCCTCCCCTCCTCTTTTTAGTATTGGTAGTTTGATCGTTAGTATAGTGGTCCCATTTCCTGCCGATCAGGCTGCAACATGACTCGCCTCTTCAGGCTCTTCTCCAGTGCCGAAGCTTTGCTTCATCTTCCACTCCATAGCTGCTTTGTGAAGTGGGGCGTCGCTAGCCCTATTTTGGGGGGGCCTGTGCCCCCAATCTGTCCTGGGGTGCCACGGATCTCTCGGCTGCCGCTGCCCCGCTCTGCCCTGCTGTCCCTGCTGCGCTGCCATTCAGACCTCGATCAGCGCCGGGCGACCAGATAGAGCGGGTGTTAGGACCTAGCGGACACCGCTGATATGCGGAAGTGACATCACTTCCGCATATTTGTGCCCAGCGCCCGCTGTATCTGGTCGGGTCGCCCGCTGATCCTGAGGTCTGAAGCAGCAAGGTAGGTGGGGTGGGGAGCGCGCCTGCCACTCACTACCTACCGGGGTCCCTGTCACTCACTCACTACCTAACGGGGGTCCCTGCTGTCACTCACTAATGGGGGTCCCTGCTGTCACTCACTACCTAACGGGGGTCCCTGCTGTCACTCACTACCTAACGGGGGTCCCTGCTGTCACTCACTACCCAACGAGGGTCCCTGCTGTCACTCACTATTTAACTGGGGGTCCCTGCTGTCACTCACTATTTAACTTGGGTCACCGCTGTCACTCACTACCTAACGGGGGTCCCTGCTGTCACTCACTATCTAAACGGGGGTCCCTGCTGTCACTCACTATCTAAACGGGGGTCCCTGCTGTCACTCACTACCCAACTGGGGGTCCCTGCTGTCACTCACTACCCAACTGGGGGTCCCTGCTGTCACTCACTGCCCAACTGGGGGTCCCTGCTGTCACTCACTGCCCAACTGGGGGTCCCTGTCACTACCTAACTGGGGGGTGCCTGTCATTGCCTACACTGGGGGGCTCCTGTCACTAACTGAACTGTGGGGCTCCTGTCACTACCTAAACTGGGGTACTACTGCCGCTACCTTAACTAGGGGGCACCTGTCGCTACCTAAACTATCCAGGCCAGCCAGCCCAGCATCACCACCAGCCAACCAGCCCAGAATCACTATCAAAAAGGCCACAGCATCACCACCAGTCAGGCCAGCATTTACTTCAACCAGCCAAGCACAGCCCAGCATCACTGCCAGCCAACCCAGCCACAACATCGGCCACAGCATCACCGCCAGCCAGGCCACAGCATCACTGCCAGGCCTTTCAGCTCAAAACTTCTCACGGATAAAAAGAGTGGCACTCTCTCCAAGGGGATAGCGTGCCCAAGCCTCAATGAATCCCGCACTCTTGGATCCAAGTAGTGGCACAAACAAACGATGGAGGCTGGCACTGCAAACGTATCAAGCTCTTTATTGAAGTAACGATAAAAACATGTGGCTATGCGGCTTTTTGACAGCCCGCTGTTTCAGTTCTCCAGCCCTTTCTCAAGCCGAAATGCCCACACTAGCACACCCCAGAACACACCCTTAAATAGTATCCCAATCACAGGTGCACCAATAAAATTGAAATGACAACAGCCAATCAACTCACCAAGATATCCGGCGGACCCTGAAGGAGACAGGCAGCGGTATATGCAAATTCATTTGTAACGTATGAGGCTAACAGCGCTCCTTACGCCGCACCTGTGTATATATCCACTCGGCGAAGAGGTTCACCTCTAACCCTGTCGCAGCATGGCTCAGCCGCCCACCGTCCATACAGAACACGCAGCGTCAAATGACGCTGCGGGGCGTGGTTAAGCCGCATCCCACTCGGTATCATCTGTCCGCACTCAGCAGCACATGATTACAGCGGCCAATCAAAACTCATCCCCGCCCTCGTCACCAACACAGTGGGAAGCGTAGCCATAGCGACCTGTAAAAAACATTCTCCGTCCATAATGGGCGTACTTTACATCATATAAATAAATGGTTTACCTCTCCGCCGTCATACTCAACCTCACGCTCCAGTCTCCCACAGGAATCACCTCTCAGTTAGTTGAAAGCTCTGTAATAAAGAGCAACAATTTATTAACACACGATTCACATATAGTAGTATATAGCCATACAAAATATCAAATGCAGAAACCAAGTTCATAATCACGATTGAGGCCTCCCTCCCCCAACACCCCCAACCTCCTGATCCAAGCTGCCTCCCTCTTCAACAATTCCTTATCCCTGCTTAATTTACCCCTCCAATCAAAAGGGACCCCATCTATGACCTGCACTTTCAACTGGGATACACTATGACCATATTGAGTATACAATCCAGCCAAAAACAGTATTGCCAGGTACAGCAGCCAGTAGAGGAGAATTCAGAAGCCAGATGAGAGGTGTCTACCATATTATGGGGGCATTCTGCCTATTTATGTGAAATGCTGTCTATGTATGTGCCTCATGACTGCTGAATTTGTCTTGTTGGGGGCCTCATGATTGCTGAATTTGTCTTCTTGAGGGCCTCAAGATTGCTGAATTTGTCTTGTTGGGTGCCTCATGATTTGTTGGGGGCCTCATGATTGCTGAATTTGTCTTGATAGGGGCCTCATGATTGCTGAATTTGTCTTGTTGGGTGCCTCATGATTTGTTGGGGGCCTCACGCTTGCTGGCTTTGTCTTGTTGGGGGCCTCATGATTGCTGAATTTGTCTTGTTGGGGGCCTCATGATTGCTGAATTTGTCTTGTTGAGGGTCACATTATTGCTAACTGCGAGACTATGGAAAAAAATGAATCATCATCATATGAGACAATAGCATTAAACCTACTTTTTTATCTTTTTAAAACAGAAAATAAAACTGGGAGGTTCTAAAAAAATGAATATATTTTTTCAGGAGTAGGATGGATGAAATTGTTTATCTTTTCAGTTTTTCAACTTGGATTTTCCATAATGTTCATGTATGTGCTAAAACGTTTGTATAGTATTTAGTTTAAATTGCTGTTGCCACTTTGCGATAGATAAGTGACTTGTGGGTTGCAGTTTTGGCCTCCAAAAAGTTTGCCACCACTGTCCTAATCTAATGTACGATTGGCCCCACCCATGACCACGCCCACTCACTGCATGACCACGCCCATTTTTTGCCAGCCCCCAACCTAGTGCCCCCAGTTGCCAAGAGACCCAAACCTCTAATTAACAAAAAAACAGTGTGAACTTGGGGGCAGCTGGGCACAAAATGGTTTCCACAATTTTTCGAGGACAGGGAGAAATTGTCAGTGCTTCTAATCAGGCTGCAAATGAAATCACTACCAACAGAGGTGGGGTCTCTTCCATGAGGATACCTAAACAGAAGGTTCTAGTATGGAACACACTGAGCTCAAACTGTTTTTGGAAGCCAACACCCTCCATTTAGTTGCATCTGTTTTGAATGCAGGTTGTATAACCTGCCTATATTTAGGCTCTGCACATCCATGCAGTTAGTCATCAGATGTAGCCTGCCTTGGGAAGTGCTGCCATCTCCTCCTGCTGTATAACAATTATTTGTATGAAGGATCGGAAATGAATGTTTTGGACCACTAATGGACAAAAGTCTCCTAATACATCTGATAAGATTGATGAGGTTGATCCATAAATTGGATCGATTTCATTAATCTGATTGGATTAGCTAGGAGATTTTGACAATTTGATCCATTGTCGCGGAGGTGAGTTGATCTGCCAGTCAGATCGCTCGCGGGTTGGGGGTTGGCAGGCCCTGTACATATGCCTGACTATTGGCTCAGGGGATCATTATCGGACACCTTAGCCAGGGGTGTGTATGGGCTTTAATGGGAAGGTTCAGGGACACTAAAAAAATAAATAAAAAAAAAATCGAAATCCACTTACCTGGGGCTTCCTCCAGCCCGTGGAAGGCAGGAGGTGCCCTCGGCGTCGCTCCGCAGGCTCCCGGTGGTCTCCGGTGGCCGACCCGACCTGGCCAGGCCGGCAGCCAGGTTGGGCTTCTTCTGCTCTCCATAATGCATGTCACGCCGGCGCGCTGACGTCATCGGATGTCCTCCGGGCTGTACTGCGCAGGCTCAGAACTGCTGAGCCTGCGCCGTACAGCCCGGAGGACGTCCGATGACGTCAGCGCGCCCGCATGACACGCATAATGGAGCGCAGAAGAAGCCCGACCTGGCCGCCGGCCTGGCCAGGTCGGGTCGGCCACCGGAGACCACCGGGAGCCTGCGAAGCGGATTCGCATAGGCAATACAAGTGGATGGGATCGTTTCCACTTGTGCGTCGTTTGGGTGCGTTTTGGTGTGCGGGGGAAATCTGCACAGCAGAGCCGTCAGATTTCACGTGCTGCTGGAATGTGGGCGAATCACCCGCAATGCTTTTAATAGGGAAATCGCACGCGGCTTTGTCTTGCGTTTTTCCTCACGATTTCACGTGCGATTTCGCATGTTATGTTATGGAAATTTACACAGGCAGTGACATGGTTAAATTCGCCTGCTTCTTAGCCATGCGAAATCGCATGCGAAATCGCGGGGAAAACCACATGCAGAAACGCATCCGCATGCGATTTCGTCCATGGTGTAATCCAGGCGATTCCGCACCGCAACAGTGGAAACGAGCCCTCAAAGGTCATATTGGGAACATGACTCAACGGGTTAGCGCTGTTTTGGTAGGAACCTATATCATGTTAGGCGTGTGGTTTTAATTTTTTGGCTGATCAGGATATGTTTAAAAAAACTAATTTTCTTTTCTTCCAGGCAACATAATTGCCATGCTACTGTGGGTATGTTGGAAGGGGTTACTCCTAGTCCTTAACATCCGGATCGTTAACTGACAACTCCTTAACATAATGGATCGTTATTACCACTTCAGCAGCCTCTGGGGTTGATTTACTAAAAATAAACTGTATTGGTATACAGTAATACCCATTCAAGTCATATGCTTACACAGTGGTTACAGTGGTCTTTTTGCTCAGAGTGTATACATTTAACTTAATTCTTAAAATGCCGGTATCAAGTTCCACATGGCAGTGCACACATAAAACTATATACAACATCACAATGAGTGTTTATCTCTCCATATTCTGTTAATTAACCTAAGAAATGTGACAGCTGTGCTCATTGCCTGAGCACAAGGCCTTGTTGTCTGCATTTGAAAAGGAGAAATCTGATCTCCTTAAATGAGAAGTCTTAAGATATATATTTTTTTAAAGGCGTTTATACGTGTTTTCTTTTATGTCTTACAGTATCTGGCCATGAACTATTGTAGCCTCAGGGGAGAAAGATTCGGACAGACCTAGAGCTTTCAGAATAACCAAAGCTGTTGACATGAATTTGAGAGATGCTACTTAAACTGAAGGAGTACACAGTCTCAGTTATTTGTCTTTCTCCCTTTGTAGATTAAACATATTCCAAAGATTAGTTACACTAGGCACAAAATGCCATAAAAATGAACATGTGCTCCATGCTTCCAATTTGTAAGTCCACTAGTGCCATCTAGTGGAAAAAGAATAACGTGTAACTAAACTATTCAAATTCCAACTGTAAAGCAAAAAGTAACATACTACAGAAGGTACATAACTCGAGGCAGGCACAAACGGCGCAGGGAAATTTGGGCGCACCATGCACCGCCATAGGCCGTAATAGAGTTAAGGCTATAGCGGCGCTCAGACAGTAATTTGGGGGCCGTCAAAAGACAGCCCAAATTACTATAAAACAGTGTAATTCGGCTTCTGGCAATAGCTGGCAGCCGAATGATGTCTTTCCTCTGAGTCCATGGCAGCCTGCAGGGGGGAATAGTAATTAAAACTGCCAGGACTTTTTCAGGAGCAGGCCAAGCCGTTTTTCAGCTTTGCCCTGCATCCAAATTTCCCGGCACCGTTTTTGCATGTATGTACTGTATATAAACTGTCCTTTTTTTGGAGTGACAGTCCCTCTTTGGGACCCAGATCAATCCCTCTGCCCTTCTTTCTTCCTCAT
Organism: Hyperolius riggenbachi; assembly: GCF_040937935.1. NCBI lineage: Eukaryota > Metazoa > Chordata > Amphibia > Anura > Hyperoliidae > Hyperolius > Hyperolius riggenbachi. The sequence continues at coordinate 355,598,896 of NC_090647.1, read as the reverse complement.
GTGTTCCTCTTTTCAGAACTGATGTACAGATCTATGTAAATATAGTATTTGTATTTTTCTACAGAAAAATGTGTTTCATTCACTGGAACCTTTATTTCCATCATTTAACCTGTGTCCCTGGTGTAATGATTATTTTCAGATTTAGGGTCTAAAAGCCGTGCAATTTTTTCACGAGCTTTTCCACCCTAAAAACAAGAAAAAAAAACATACCACACAGAGAGATCTGCATCATCTCGAACTACCGCTAAGGAGGTTAAATTGATATATAGTAAAACCTCCACTATCCGGCACCAAAGGGGATTGGCTGATGCCGGATAAGTGTAGTTTCTGGTTGCTAGATAGTCAGTGTAAAAAATAGACCTATCTAAAAAACAGTACTATACTCCACACTATACCCCACACTGTATACTTACCAAAAACTCTGTATTAATGTTGAAATACAGTAAATAAAAACAAATTAGGACAAAGGACAGACTTAAGTTAATGTAACAGAGGTTTATTACTGTATGAAGAGGAGTAAGGGCTTGTGCACACCTAGAGCGTTTTCGGGGCTTTTGTAAGCGCCGGTAATTTTTCAAATCGCCTAAAAGCGCGTGTGCAATGATTCTCTATGAGAGTGTTCACATATGAGCGGTTCGATTCCGATGCCCTCGCCAAAGCGCTGCCTGTACTATTTTCAGGGCGATTTGCCTCAATGGAAGGTATAGGGAAGATTAACTCTGCTTCATCTGAGACTAATACATCAGAGACAGAGATACATTGTATTTATTCATTTCTGGGTACAAGAGTTCACTTCCTGACTGACATCAGGAAGTGAAAAAACGAATCACTCTGTAAAAGTGCTTATAAAAGCGCTTTACAAAAATTTGCTAATACGCAGGTTAGTGCCGGGAGGTACTAAAAAAAATCGCCCACAAAATCGCAAAATGCTGGCGTCAGTGATTGTGATTTATGATGTGAACAAGGCCTAAGGCCTCTTTCTCACCAAGACGTTGTATTTTAGGGGACGTTAAGATCGCATAACGTGCCCCTAACGCAACGCATGGTGGTGTTGAAGTTGGACGTCAGATTGAGCCGCGCTATTAGGCTTTTGGTGCTATCATGGGAAGTCCGGATCTTTTCCGTAATTTGGATGATTTGAATCGGATCATTGAAAAGATCCAGATCTTTGAACCAAATCTTTGAATCATTTTACTAGGGAAGCAGGATGCAGGGGTGCAGCAGAGTGAGAGGTGCAGGAGAATGAGGGCACATTGAGGGTGCTAATTGGGAAGGGAGAGATGCAGCAGGAAGATTGTGCTTGTGCACAGAAGCTGCAGTTCCTGTTTTTTCCAGACATCCACTGTGAACCGAATCCTTCATTGTGATGATCCGGATGATTCGACTCACAAAAAAGATCCGAATTGTTCATGATCTGGACAACACTACAGTGCAGTGAATATTAATTAGCAATGTGGCTAGAATCAATAGGACTCTCCCCTTTACTGAGCATGTGCAAACAGTCTAACAGCTAAAACCACCTATAACGCACAGCATGCTGCAGTTTCTTTGAACGTTCAGCGTTACACTGTAACGCAACGTGGGCACTGTGAACAGCCCATTGATTTTTCATTACTGTGAGTTGGACTGCGTTACAGGCTGCTCTAGCGTGCGCCTGTAACGTCCCACTCTGAAAGCAGCCTAGATTTATGCATCGTGCAAGGCCAGGATTTTTTTTTCTCGTTGCTTGCGACCTCTGGTTAACTGAGTTCTGGATAACAGGTATTTTTATTTTATTTCTTATTTTCAAATGTTAATATGAATGAAAATGAACCAGGATAGAAAGGACCAGTGTGGTTTGAATGGTCAAACTACATATTTTTCTTATGAAATGTTTATGGTATGCATGACTAGGGGTGTGGTGAGGCATGGCTTAAGGCTGCTTACACACTAAGACGTTACAGGCGCACGTTAGTGCAGCCTGTAACGCTCCCCCAACGCACAGCAATGTAACACAAGTGGGCTGTTCACACAGCCCACGTTGCGTTACATGTAACGCTGCACGTTCTGCCGAAAGTGCAGCATGCTACGGCGTTACAGCGGCTTAAGCCGCGTTATACTGCTTGCACATGCTCAGTCATGTTGGGTAGGAGTGGAGAGCGGCCAGGCACATGGCCAATTAAAATTCACTGCACGTTGTGACGTGCAGTGTTTACTTCCTGGTGCGGCCGCTCTGTGCGGCGATTGGCCGGCGGGACCACGTGATACCGCATGCGTCCAAGAGTACGCATCACGGCATCACGGACGCCAGAGTGAGCTGCACAACGCGGCTCACTCTGACGTCCACATTGAAGGGCACCAGGCCTTGCGTTAGGTGCACATTAGGCGACCTTAACGTAGCACCTAACGCAACGTCTTGGTGCGCAAGTAGCCTAAAGGGACACTGTAGGGGGGTCAGGGAAAAATGAGTTGAAGTTACCCGGGGCTTCTAATGGTACCCCACAGACATCCTGTGCCCACGCAGCCACTCCCCAATGCTCCGGCCCCGCCTCTGGTTCACTTCTGGAATTTCAGACTTTAAAGTCTGAAAACCACTATGCCTGCATTGCCAAGTCCTCACTCCCGCTGATGGCACCAGGAGCGTACTGCGCAGGCCCCGTATGGTCTGTGTCTGCACCGTGCGCTCTGTGGTGACATCAGGGGAAGCGAGGACACGGCAACGCAGGCACAGTGGTTTTCAGACTTTAAAGTCTGAAATTCCAGAAGTGAACCGGAGGCGGGGCCGGAGCACCGGTGAGTGGTTGCGCGGGCACAGGATGCCTGTGGGGGACCATTAGAAGCCCCGGGTAACTTCAACTAATTTTCCCCCGACCCGCCTACAGTATTCCTTTAAGTGTCCCTCTTTCTTATCTTAAAAAAATTGAAGGCATGGGTATAAATGTACACTTATTCTGGATCTGATTAATATGCAGGAAGTCAGGTTAGGGCTGGATGACCCTAGTGTGCAGTGCAATCAGGCAAATTGGAAGTACAGGGCAGCATTGGCTGTAGCAGCACTGTGCACATTGGCTGCTGCATCTAGTTGGTACCGGAGATCGCTGTCACTACGTGCTATAGAGGCAGTGTGTTAGCAGCTTGGTACAGAAAGGAGGGGCAGTTCTATTATTAAACTGAAACGTACTTTATTGTATATGTCAAATTCCACCTGCACTACTCCATTTCCTACCCTCAGCTTATACACCTGTCAATACCTTTGCCATTTTTTTTTGGGGGGGGGGGGGGTAAAAGTTGGGGGCTTGGCCTATACTCTGGTTTGCTGATACACTAGCATATACAGTAACCGTTATAGTGACATAACAATAGTTTAAGTGACAAAATAATAATTAGTTGGCTATATCAGCATATTGTTCCAGGTTTAGTCCACAGAAGTAGGCTGGCACCACCATCAGTAAGTTTAAAAGACATCATATCCAATGAATGGTCTGCAATAAAGAGCTGGCCACCTTGACAGTCTGTCTTGTAATGGGCTTTAAAGGACAACTGTAACAAGAGTGATATGGAGGCTGCCATATTTATTTCCTTTTAAACAATACCAATTGCCTGGCTAGCCTGCCGACCCTCTGCCTCTAATACTTTTAGCCATAGACCCTGTACGAGCATGCAGCAGATCAGGTGTTTCTGACATTATTGTCAGATCTGACAAGATTAGCTGCATGCTTTTTTTTCTGGTGTGATTCAGGCACTACTGCAGCCAAATAGATTAGCAGGTCTGCCAGGCAACTGGTATTGTTTAACCTCCTTGCCGGTTATCCCGAACACAGTTCGGGGTAACCTGCGCAGGAGGATTTCTCAGGCCCCGCTGGGCCGATTTGCATAATTTTTTTTTCCTACACGCAGCTAGCACTTTGCTAGCTGCGTGTAGTACGCGATCGCCGCCGCTCGCCGCCGATTCGCCGCTACCCGCCGCGCCGAGCTGCCCCCCCCCCGCCCCAGACCCCTGCGCAGCCTGGCCAATCAGTGCCAGGCAGCGCTAAGGGGCGGATCGGGATTCCCTCTGACGTCACGACGTCCATGACGTCGGTGACGTCATCCCTCCCGGTCGCCATGGCGACCGGGGAAGCCCTGCAGGAAATCCCGTTCTCAACGGGATTCCCTGCATACTCTGATCGCCGAAGGCGATCGGAGTGGGTGGGGGGATGCCGCCGCTCAGCGGCTATCATGTAGCGAGCCCTGGGCTCGCTACATGATTTAAAAAAAAAAAAATTAAAAAAAAGTGCAGCGCTGCCTCCTTGCCGGATTTTTTAGAACGGCAAGGAGGTTAAGAGAAAATAAATATGGCAGCCTCCATATTCTTCTCACTACAGTATTATAAAATTAATAAAAACACATCCCTGATGGCTAGCCTTAACCTCCAAATAGAAAACGAATAGATCCAATCACCAGGTAAGTTGCAAATAAGCTTCCACCACTTTATTTAATACCACAGCAAACAGACACAAGCAGATGTGTTGGTGGTCTGACAGCTGTTTCTGTTCCTCAGATACAATGTCAATCCAAGAAAACAGCTATGACCTCAAAGAACCGCACCAAATCCGTACACAAATAATGTTGCAAAAAGTCCATCCTTTATTAATACATCAACAAACAATTAAAAACACAATTAAAACCAGATTGCAATGAAAGTGGTCAAAGCAGAAGCCACCAGTGTAGTAAGAGTCCTACCAGTAAAAAAGTAGCTCCACGGGTCCCCCACCGCTGCTATCGCGATTCGCCACCGTCCTGTGGCTTTCTCAAAGCATTACTTAGCATCTTACTACACTGGTGGCTTCTGCTTTGACCACTTTCATTGCAATCTGCACTTTACTTGCTAACTCCTCCCGGTTCTCCGACAATTTGGGTTCATATGCTATTCCCCACCTGGTTTTAATTGTGTTTTTAATTGTTTGTTGATGTATTAATAAAGGATGGACTTTTTGCAACATTATTTGTGTACGGATTTGGTGCGGTTCTTTGAGGTCATAGCTGTTTTCTTGGATTGACATTGTATCTGATTGGCCTTTCTACACATTTCTATGCACTGTACATTTAGTTAATAATCATTGTTTTCTTATGGATGGTGCTCCACATGTTTTGTTTGGTCCAATACTTGGGTTGACCACCTTTCTGGTCTCTGTTCCTCAGAGACCAGAACCGTGCTGAATATTATGCAGGAGAACAGAGGCGCCAAAAGGATAAAAGGAAGCTAAATGAGCTTAACCACCCTGGCGTTCTGATTATATCGCCAGGGTGGCTGCGGGAGGGTTTTTTTTGAATAAAAAAAAAACTATTTCATGCAGCCAACTGAAAGTTGGCTGCATGAAAGCCCACTAGAGGGCGCTCCGGAGGCGATCTTCCGATCGCCTCCGGCGCCCAGAATAAACAAGGAAGGCCGCAATAAGCGGCCTTCCTTGTTTTGCTTATATCGTCGCCATAGCGACGAGCGGAGTGACGTCATCGACGTCAGCCGACGTCCTGACGTCAGCCGCCTCCGATCCAGCCCTTAGCGCTGGCCGGAACTTTTTGTTCCGGCTACGCTGGGCTCAGGCGGCTGGGGGGACCCTCTTTCGCCGCTGCTCGCGGCGAATCGCCGCAGAGCGGCGGCGATCAGGCAGCACACGCGGCTGGCAAAGTGCCGGCTGCGTGTGCTGCTTTTTATTTGATTAAAATCGGCCCAGCAGGGCCTGAGCGGCGACCTCCGGCGGTGTTGGACGAGCTCAGCTCGTCCAGACCGCTCAGGTGGTTAAACACCAAATTCTTGGTAAATAGAGGAGGTAGTGGTGGACTTACCTCCTCCAAGTAGACACACAATGACTGTAGTAAAGACAGTCAATATATTTTATTTATGAACTCCAAATATGCAACGCGTTACGCAGGTTTGATCCCGCTGCAATAACAACGGAGCAATAGCATACGTGGTCAATAGAAGAGGCAGGCACCCAGAGGTGCCTTTTATCCTTTTGGCGCCTCTGTTCTCCTGCATAATATTGAGTCCACCCTGGGTGGAGGGTTGAACCCCCTTTTTCTCATCTATAGAGAGCGACTTCTTATTCCTGAGTGGGGTCAGGAAAATCTCCCCACCTGCCTTTACAGTGGTTGCCTAATGGTAACCCTGGTTTGTGAGTGTTAATATTTACTTTTTAAAAAAACGCTCCCATTGACTTACATTAAATTTGCAGTGGATTTTAATGTAAGTCAATGGGAGCAGTCTTTTTTTAAAAAGCTCTCAGAAAGTGCTGATGGCTAAAAAGCGCCCAGAAAAGCGCTTAGGCCTCATTCCCATTGCGTTCTGATAGCATGTACGTTCGCGTTGGCAGTTTTTTTAGGCATTTTTTTTTTGCTTTCCTGGTGCTTGGGTGGGCAATGCAATTTTGTTAAAAGCGCATTTCTAAGCGCTTTTCCAGAGCGTTTTTTTAATTCACTTCTTGACGCAAGTCAGGAAGTGACGCAGGTCAGTAAGTGACGCAGGTCAGGAAGTGACGCAAGTCAGGAAGTGACGCAAGTCAGGAAGTGAACTCTTTGATCCAAAAAATTATAAATACAATGTATTTATTCTTAAAAACGCGAATGCAATCTTTTTCAATATTTTTTATTGGAATTTCCAAAAAATTTTAACAATATGCCAAGACATATTAAAACAATATAAAAATAAACTTACTTTTTACATTACAGCAGTCCAATGAGAAATATACTGTTGATTTTTCAAATATACATTCAGTTTCAGTTATACATAAACAGTGTATAATAACTTTCCCTTATAAATCAATGGCTAGTATCTCTTAAGATGATTGCTGAGTTTAGTATACTTGTTGCTATTTAGTTCTTAAAAGGTTAAATATGTGCATCTCTACACGCAAGAATACGCACAAAAATACACATGAGTGCAACCCAATGAGGTTTTACGCATAATAACGCGTAAGCACGTAAAAAACGCGTCAAACGCCACTTAAACGCGCGATAACGCGCAAAAATCGCTAAACGCACAGAAAACGCCTAGTAAACGCATAAAAACCACGTAAATAGCGCGTAAATATGCAAATAGTGCAAATTTCAAGAAAAAAAATGTTTAAATCAATTTTAAACCATAAATTTTTAAAGAAAGGATTGTTTATTTATCTTTGTAGGCCTAATAGCACCTATCTTTCCAAAATAACCTAAATGTCATTTTTGTTATTTTAAACAGTGATCCTGTTAGTTACATTCTAACGAATTCCTAAAATGTATTGTTAATTAAGGTTTAGTAGGAGCAGTACCTCTGGAGAATGGGGGTCTTAAATCCTCCCTACAGAGACTCCAGAGGACGCATCCTCTTTAAGTATTATTCCTATATACTTGCCGTCCCCACAGGATCACTGCTATCTCACTTAGCTGTTAAACTACATCGAGTTGGGCTACATAGAGTATATGTAGATATTTTGGTATACGTCTTGCTTTCCCAATTCCAATTAATTATTCAGATATTAATGTTATGACTTAACTAATATAATTAAACTAATTCTAAACTAAACTAAACTAAACTAAACTAAACTATACTAAACAGCTGAAAATTACTTTTCACAGTTCTTACTGAGGTATTCTTGTACAATAACAGTAATATACTTATCTTATTACTTTGTAGGTCCAAGTGATGTAATGTAACAGTGGAGAGTCCAAGCCAGGCAACAACAACACTAAGTTTCTAGACAATGCCCTAGTACAACAACATTAATAGTCACTATTCATTTATCCATGTGAGGGTTAGATAAGAGATTAGACTTCTTGAATCTTAGAATCAACATATATAGTAGGCCATAGATAAGCTTTTTTCCAAAATGCACCTATAGTACTGTTTTTTATAGCCCAAGATCTTTCAGCTCTCATGTTGGATTCCACTTTCCTTAATACTTCTTCTAATGTTGGTACATAGTGTGACTTCCAGTTGTCGGCAATCAATATTCTAGTTACTACACAAATGTGGTTGAAAATAAACCTTTCACTCGGGGGAAGGTCCCATGTTCTAACATGGAGTAATACCATTTCAGGTGAAATTGTGCTCAGAAACATAGGCAATTGTTTAAGAAATGTCTCTATCTCTCCCCAGAGATTAGTGATCTTTGGACATGACCAGAAAATGTGAATTAAAGATCCAGTTTCATTGCAATTTCTCCAGCAAAGGGGGGAAGTATTGCCATCAAACTTAGAAATTTTTTCTGGAGTATAATACCACTGCCACAGAAGCTTCAAAAAGTTTTCATAATGCAGGACACATTTAGTTGATTTTTTAAGAGACCTGTAGGCCCTCTCCCACTCTTCCTGATCAAGATCTATGTTTAATAGATCCTGCCATTTATTCAGTTGCCATCTTTGGCCTTCATCTTTAAGTTGTAAAAGTGTTTTATTAAATATGGCAATTCCCTTTTTCTTATTATTTTGTGGGTCTAAAAGTTTTTTTATTTGAGGTAAATAGGATATATTTTGAGGGGAGTGTTTATCTAAGAATTTTTTAATTCTAAAGTATTTGGGTTTGTCAGATTGTGGGATGTCATATGTTGAGGTAAGTTCTTCAAAGGATTTAAGCTTATCATTTTCCATGAGATCAGCTACTTTAATTATACCATTTTGTGACCAATTTTCTAAATCTAAATTTTTCAAGGCCTTTGCTAAATTAAGTAATGGGACTTCTATATGTAGTGATAAAGGATGTTTTTCACTGTAGTGGATCATCTCCTTCCATACTCTAATAAAGTTAGCTGTGATAGGATTAGGAATTTTTAAGGGAATTTTCCAATTTAGTCTGGCTTCCAAATAGGGGAGGGGTTCATTATCCGGGATTTGTTCCAATTCTATTATTACCCATTGTTTACTCCTATCATTACACCAGATAGCTCTTGATTGTTCTAGGATTGCTGATTTGTAATAAATTTCCAAATCTGGTACTCCTAGTCCCATATTCAAAGAAGGGGTAATTAAGATTTTATTTGAGAACCTTGGTTTTTTATTCATAAGAACAAACTTATTTATCATTCTTTGTGCTGATGTAAAGAATTTTTGTGGGATCTTTATAGGGATATTTCTAAATAAATATAATAATTGGGGCAAAATTAACATTTTAAAAGCGGCTGATCTTCCTAACCAAGAAAATTCAAATTTAGAAAGATTGTCTAGTTGAATCTTGAGTTTACCTAACCATGGTTCAAAATTTTCTCTGTATAACTGGTTGATGGTGGGGGTTAAATGTATGCCTAGGTATTTTATAAATTTAGGCTCCCAAGTATATGAACAAGATTGTTTAAGTTGTTCTAATAACTTAGCTGGTACATTACATGGCAATATATTTGTCTTATTTTCATTCAGTTTATAATGGGATATTTTTGAGAAGTGATCTAATTCAATTTTAAGGTTGGGTAAAGTTTCTACAGGTCTCTGAAGGTACAATAAAATGTCATCAGCAAATAAGCCAAGTTTGGCCTCTGCTGAGGGTAATTTAATTCCATGGATATTCTTATTGTCTCTGATGCTCTGTGCCAAGGGCTCAAGTGTTAACACATATATCAAAGGGGAGAGAGGACATCCCTGTCGTGTGCCATTGTGAATATCAAAGGATGATGAAAAGGTATTAGATGATATTACCTTTGCAGAAGGCTGTGTGTAAAGAGACATAATAGCTCTGTGGATGTGTCCCACACACCCAAATCTCTGTAGTACAGAAGACATGTATGTCCAGCTGACTCTGTCGAACGCCTTCTCCGCATCCAAAGAGATGAAGAGAGTAGGCGTCCGACAGAGACCAACCTGATGCAGAAGTGCCATAACTTTCCTTGCTCCATCACATGTTCCTCTTCCCTGCACAAAACCTACTTGATCTGGAGAAACTAATTGCGGTATAAGGGGAGCAAGTCTGTTTGCTAATACTCTTGCATAGAGTTTGAGATCTGTATTCAACAAGGAGATGGGCCTGTAGCTCCCTGGGTCAGATGGGTCCTTTCCTTCTTTGGGGATAGTGGTTATTATTGCTGTCAAGTTTTCTTTAGGAAAGACACCAAGAGTTGCTGCCTCATTGAACATATTTACCAAATGTTTTGATAGAATACTTGAGTGTTTTTTATAATAGGCATTGATAAATCCATCAACTCCTGGTGCCTTATCCTGTTTCAGCATTCTGATAGCTAATTCCACTTCTTTTAAGTGGAAAGGGATATTTAATTGTTTTTGCTCGAATTCTGATAAAATGGGTAGGTTAATTTTATTTAAATACTGATCTATCTCTAATTGGGATGGAGAGTAGGTCTGGGGATCTGAATTTAAATTATATAATTTTTCATAGTATACTGCTAAGGCATTAACAATATCTTGGGGGTGGTGGACATTGATTTTTGTATCGGGGTGGGTAATTTTTATTATTCTTTGTCTAACTCTTCTACCTTTAATTTTCTGTGCCATGGCCTTCCCTGCTTTATTTTTGTCTGAGTACCAATTTTCTTTTAAAATAGTTTGCCATTTATCATACTGTGAGTATAAGTTCTCTGCTAATTCTTGTCTGATAGCTTCTAGTTTGGGCACTAATTCTTTTTTGTTCTGAATAAAAATAGATTTTTCTAAATTTTGTATTTCCTTAAGTAATTTATCTGTTTTTTCTCTGAACTTCCTTTTTAAAATTGCACTTTGCTTCATAAAAACGCCTCTAATATAGGCCTTATGTGCATTCCATAACGTAACTTTAGATATACCTTCTGTATCATTAAGGGAAAAGAACTCTTCTAGATTATTTTTAATGATTGGGGAGGTTGTTTCTGAATTTAAGACTATTTTGTTCATTTTCCAATTAAAATTAGAGCTATTGGGGGTGCTTTTTAGTTTAATTTTAGCTGTAATAGGAGCATGGTCTGACCATATTCTAGTTCCTATCTCTATTTTTGATACTAATGGGAGTGAAAAATTATCTGTTAATATGTGGTCTATTCTAGTAAAAGAATGGTATATGGCTGAGTGAAAGGAATATTGTCTGTCCCCAGGGTGCAAGCATCTCCATGTGTCATACAGCTCATTGTTGACTAAAGTGGACTGAATAACCGCAGAAGATTTCCTCTTTCCAGCAGTACAATCGATGATTGGGTCTGTAACTGCGTTTAGGTCACCTGATATAATCAGGGAACCTTTTGTTAAATTTTTTATTTTTTTTAATTTTTTATTGAGAAAATTGGCTTGATGTTTATTAGGTGAATATACACATGCAAAGGTAAATTCCTCTAGATTAATTTTCCCTCTCACTACTACCAGTCTTCCATCAGGACTATTATAAACCTCTGTAAGTTCAAAACCCAGGGAATCTTTAAATGCAATTAACACTCCACGCTTTTTCTTGGTCTGTAGCACGGAGTGGTATATTTTAGAGAATTGTAATATTTTTAATTTAGATGCCCCTTTTTCATCCAAGTGAGATTCTTGGATGCATATTACATCTGTCCCTTCTTCTTTAATTAGTTTATTTAACAAAAACCTTTTTCTATTGGAGTTTAAACCCCTCACATTTAGGGATAAAATATTAAATTCCTGAGACATTGTTTTTTTCATATATGCTAAACATCCTCAATATGTCTAAAAACATCATCAATACATCAATATTTATATAGTCACCTGACCTGGACTCTTCCACTGAAACTCTGTTGAGAGAAATATACTTGGACCATTTTTTATCATTTTTCCTAGAAAACAAATTTGAGAATGTTATATACAGTACATACATCAAAATCGCTTCAAAGTAGGCGGTATTACTATTAAAGTCACTAAAGAACCAAGTAATGATCCTTTGAACTGAAAGTTCAAAAATAATAATAAAAAAAAAAGGATGAGTGTTGTACTGACAAACTGTCAGCATACCTCTATAGTACAAAAAAATGAAAAAAGAATAAAAGAAACTGAAAAATAACATTGAACACAAATTGTTCAAGTCCATCCAGTGGACTAGAGACATTTCACCTCCTTAGCAGAAATCCTTCTGCGAGGGGAAAGGTCCAATTGGGGGAAACAGTTTGTGGATAAGCATCCTTCACTTAGTCTTCATCACCTCTGGAAGCCTCTGATGCTTTATTTTCTTCTGATGGTGGTTGAGAAGTGTCCATAGGGAATTGTCTGGGCTGCCCTTTAAAGCGGTCGGATCTATTGTCTTTTGCTTTCACAATTTGAATTCCCCATTTCTTCAGCAGTTCATAGCCTTCTTCTGAATCTTTAATTACAAAGGTGGTTCCATAGTTCATTATTCTCATTTTAGTGGGAAATCCCCATGCATATGGTATGCCTTTATTCCTTAGTGTATATGAGATGTCTGAGAAGGCCTTCCTTGCTTTCAGAGTTGCTTGTGACAAATCACTGTACAAGATCAGGTGTTTATATGGATCAGGAAGCTTTTGTCCTTTCCTTGTTATTCCCATAAACCTCTCTTTGATATGGTAATAATGAATCCTCAGGATCACATCTCTTGGCAGGTGGTCTGCAATGAAAGAGGGCTTTGGTAATCTGTGTGCCCTGTCCACAATAAGATCAGTGTCTGAAATGTCAGGCAAGGCAGTCTTTATAACATCTCTCACATACTCCATCAATGCTTCAGTTTTCACAGACTCTGGAATGCCCCTTATTTTAACATTGTTCCTTCTATTGCGATCCTCAGAGTCTATAATCTTTTCCTTCTGCCATGACAGTTCTCCCAGCACCTTCTGATGAGCATCTACCATCTCATTATAAGCAGTAGTAATGTCTGCCACTTTTTTCTCCAGCACAGACACTCTATTGTCTGTGTGATTCATATACTGTGACATCTGCCCAGCTAATTGCCTCATGTCCTCTCTCATCTCCATTACCCCGCTTCTCATCTCCATTACCCCGCTTCTCATCTCCATTACATTATTTTGCATCATCCCACTGAAAGATATCATAAACTTTTTAAAGAAGTTCTGGGATATGGGTTCATCAGTGGCTTGGAGGTCTGCAAAGGGGTCTGGCAGGGTCTGTAATGGTGGCATGGCTGGAGGGGGACAGGGGATAACAGTCTGTCCTACCTGAGTGTCACTGTATTCCTGGTGCTGCTGCTGAGTTTTAGCAGGCTTCCTGGGGCTTCTATCTCTCTTGTTTTCTGCTGTGTCATCCTCTCCTTCCTCCTCACTTTCATGCTGGAATCCTTTAGATTTGCTCCTGTGGAATGAGGTAGCCAGCGATGCATATCTATTCCTTTGTTGTATAGGAGTGAGGAAGGGGCTGCTGAAAGGAGATCCATGCTGCTGCTGGCTGTGGCCATCCTGCCCATGCTGTTGTAAGGGAAGATGACGGTGGCCATCTTGGCTGATCTCTTCATAGAAGTCAGTCAGCTTTCTTGGAACTTGGGAACTTTTCCTCTGCTTCTGGTTCGCTTTACTCCACTCCATCTTGGTCAGGGGATGTTCCAACAGCTTTCAGGCTGAAAATCAGAACTTCCAAGGCTGCTTTTTGTTGCTTTTTAGATGCTTTGCACAGAGAGCTGCAGGATTAAACTTCCATTCACTCTGCTGTGTAGCCACGCCGCCCCCAAAACGCGAATGCAATCACTGCACAAATCGATTTTGTGAGTGTTTTGCATTTTTCCTTTACCTTCCATTCAGGGCAAATCGCCCTGAAAATGGTCCATGTAGCGCTTATGTCAACTGACAGCGCACAGAACACCCCAATCTGAACTACTCCATAGGAAAGCACAGTGTAGCCACTTTTAGGGCGCTTTTGAAAAAGTCCAAAGCACCTCTAGTGTGAATGAGCCCTTAGGGCTGGAACCCACTAGAGCGATTTTTTGAGCGTTTAGGGAGCGTGAGAAATCGCTAGCAATTTCCCTAAACTCTCTGCCAATGTAAATGGATGGTGCAAATTCCACAGAAGCGATTGCGATTAGCAAAATTGCAAACACCGGACATGCAGCATTTTGTTAGCGTTTGCGCTTCAATGTAAAGTATACAATCGCTGGCGTAATCGCTCATCAAAACTTGCACAGAGCGATTTTGCTAGTGTTTTGAAGTTACTGCTGTAACAAAATTAAAATTAATAGAAAGGACCAATCAGACTTTAAAACGTTAATCGCTACACAACCGCTGGCAAATTGATACACTTTTTAAAATCGCTCCCTAAAACGCTTAGGAAATCGCTTACAAACTGCTCATACAAAACGCTAGTGATTGCGATTAGCGATAGCGTTTTGTAGTGGGTTCCAGGCCTTGGCCAGAAACCCACTAGGAGGGATTTTCTGAGCGATTTATGATTTGAAAAGCTCTTGCTAATATAATGCTATTGACGTGATCCCACTTGAGTGATGTGATTTTATAAAAATCCCCCATAGCATTGCATTAGGCCTTGTTCACATTATAAATCACCAGCGCTATCGCAAGTGCTGAGCGACTTATACTAGGGCTCTTTCACAGTGCAACGTTAAAGTCGCACGTTACAACAACATGTACTGCACAATAACTTACAGCAATGAAAAATCAATGGGCTGTTCACAGTGCAGACGTTGCGTTGGTGTCTAACGCTGCACGTTAAATAAAAGTGCTGCATGCTATGCGTTATACACCTTTTTAGCTGCGTTAGACTGTTTGCACATGCTCAGTAATGTTTTCTTTTTTTTTTTTTTACGCATGCGCCGTTTTCGTTCTATCACTGTGCAACGAAAACTGTGCACCAAACGCAGGGCTAAATAACGTCCAAGTTATAGTCTTTCAATGCATTGCGTTAGGGGCACGTTATGCGACTTTAACGTTTCATCAAACGCAACGTCATACTGTGAAAGAGGCCTACGATTGTTACAGCGTTTTTAGCAGCGCTTTTCACTTAGAAAAATGCTTTTCTAAGCACTTTTGCTCGGCGATTATTTTTTCAATTCCTGACGTCAGGAAGTGACCTCTTTAACCCGGAAATGAATAAAAACAATGTATTTATTCATAAAAGTGCTTCGGAAATCACTATACAAAGAGCTTTTTCGAGCGCTTTATGATTTCCCTATACCTTCCAATGAACCAAAGCACTCAGAAAATGGTACATGTAGCGCGTTTATGATATCAATAAAATTGAAATGCCTACTTGTGAACACTGTCATAGGATATTATTACACAAGCGCTTATAGGGCTGGAACCCACTTTTTTGAGCATTTAGGGAGCTATTCAAAACGCTAGCGATTTCCCTAAACGCTCAACTAATGTTAATGGATGGGCCAAATTACACTGGTGCAATTGCAATCAGGAAAATTGCTATCGCAGGACATTGCATTTCTGCAATGTAAACGAGAAAAACAAAAGTACCTCAGCGCAGAAATGGACTACTCAATGGAAAACAAAAGCATTGTTTTCCATTGAGTAGTCCATTTCTGCGCTGAGGTACTTTTGTTTTTCTCTGACTGTACTTTTTGGGGCTTTGGAACCAGCCCACCCTATAGCTGCAGACATTGCTGTTGCGCTCCCCACTGTTGTTTTAAAGTATAGAAACGCTGGCGTAATCGCTCATGAATCGCTACACATAGCGATTTGAGTGCGATTTTAAATTAATGCAAACTGTAAATAAAATTATGATACATTGAAAGGACCAATTAGAATTAAAATCGCTAATCTAAAATCGCTACACAATCGATGGCAAAAAGCTTACACTTTTTAAAATCGCTACCAGAAAACGTTCAAGAAATCACTTATCAGACCCTAATAAAAAGCGCTAATGATTGCGATAGCGATTTGCAGTGGGTTCCAGGCCCTTGGGCAACTTGCAAAATTGTCAGCGCTTAAAAGAAAAATCAGCTGATAGTGTACACAAGTCCTTAACAAGAGTTTTTCAAATCACTTGCGCTTAGAAAAGGCTTTATAGTGGGTTTCAGCCCTCATAGTGTGTCTGAGCCCTTAGGCTAGGTGCACACATAGCAGAAACGCAAGCGTTGCGGAAAACGCTGCAGTTTTGCCAGTAATGGAAGTCTATGGGCCGCAGGAAAAAAATGCATATTTCTATGCGTTTTCAAACCTACATTTTTAAAAATGCAGGTTTTGTTGCATAATATTCAAAAAAGCATAAAAAACACACATAATGAAAGTCAATGGGAACGCAATGTTATGCGTTTTTCATGCGTTTTCCATGCGTTTTTATATGCTTTTTTTTCATTGTTTTGTGATGTATTTCCATGTTCTGTTGTCTTCCTAGTGATTAGCATACAACGCAATTGAAAAACGTATACAAAACGCATTTGCATAAAAATGCACACAAAACGCTTGAGAAACGCATCTGCGGAAAAGAACGCTAACGCAAATGCAGTAAGAATGCAGTAAAAACACACACAAAAAAAACGCACATGACAGAAAACGCAATCTTTCCCCCTTAGGCTGCTTTCCCACTAAGACGTTGCGTTAGATGCCACGTTAAGGTCGCATAACGTGCCCCTAACGCAACGCATAGTGGGGTTGAAGCTGGACGTTACATTGAGCCGCGTTAAGCGGCTCTTCACGCGTCCTGTGATGCCGTGATGCGTACTCTTGGACGCATGCGTCATCACGTGGTCCCGCCAGCCAATCGCCGCACAGAACGGCACTCCAGGAATTAAACACTGCACGTCACACTGTGCAGTGAATATTAATTAGCCATGTGGCTGGCCGAGGAGGAGGAGGGAAGACCTCCTCCTCCAACACTACTGAGCATGTGTGCACAGTCTAACGCGGCTTAGCTGCGCATAACGCACAGCATGCAGCACTTTCAACTGATGTCCTGCGTTACAATGTAACGCAACGTGGGCACTGTGAACAGCCCATTGATTTTTCATTACTGTACGGTGGGGTGCGTTAAAGGCTGCACTAACGTGCGCCTGTAACGTCTCACTGTGAAAGCAGCCTTATGTGTGCACCCAGCCTATAAACTAGGGATGGTCAATAAAATGCAAATAATTCTGTATTCATTCAGGATTATGCAAATTTCTAATGCAATTTTATACTGACCAATCAAATCCTGCCGAGGTGGAATTTGATTGGGCCACTTTCAAACAAAACAAACAAACAAAGAACATTTATATCGCGCTTTTCTCCTGGCAGACTCAAAGCACCAGCTGCAGCCAATAGGACACACTCTATAGGCAGTAGCAGTGTAAAGGTGCGTACACACATGCGACTATAGTCATTTGTAATGATCGTTCCCCGATCTTTACCAACGACGATCGTTACAAAAAACGAACCACCGACTATTAAGGCAAACGACGAACGAGCCAAATCGCTACAAAAGAAAGTTCTGTCTCGGCGGATTTTAACCAACGACGATCGTTTGCAAAAGTAGTACATCGTTGGAAACGATCGTTCGTACTAGGCTTGACATGCGCATTTCACTATTTCTCCATGGAACTTCTCATTTTTATGCGCAGGCGCAATAGTTGCTTTCTGTGATGTAACGTTCGTTCTAACGATCAGATCGTTACACACATTTTAAAACTACCTTTACTTAGGTCGTTCTTTCATCAATTAAAAGTTCGTTCGTCGTTCTTAACGAACGATCGTTGTCGCATGTGTGTACGTAGCATTAGGGAGACTTGCCCAAGGTCTCCTACTGAATAGGTGCTGGCTTACTGAACAGGCAGAGCCGAGATTCGAACCAAGGTCTCCTGCATCAGAGGCAGAGCCCTTAAAGGAGTCATTAGGGGTTTTAAGAAGAATAAGTGCTACTTACCCGGGGCCTCGTCCAGCTCCAAGTTCCCAGCATGTCCCTCGCTGCAGCTCCGTGGTGAGTCATTCGCCTGTGAAGCTTCCCAGTTCCCGGCGATGACGTCAGGCCGACCTGACTGTACTGCGCCTGCGCGAGCAGCAGTGTTTACGCACCTCACCGCCGATGCACCGATACCCGCCGCGTTATAGGGCCCCACCCGAGACCCCGTGCGCAGCCTGGCCAATCAGTGCCAGGCAGCGCTGAGGGGTGGATCGGGACTCCCGATGACGTCCATGACGTCATCACGATCGTCGCCATGGTGACGGGGGAAGCCCTTAAGGAAATCATGTTCAGAACGGGATTTCCGGATGGGCTTGATTGCCGGCGGCGATTGGAAGGGTGGGAGGGACGCCGCAGGGAGGGGGAATCATGTAGTTAGCGCTAGGCTAGCTACATGATTTTAAAAAAAAAACAAACACAAAAAATTGTGCTGCGCCGCCACCATGGCGCATTTAATAGAATGCCAGGGTGGTTAAAATCCCCTGATGACTCCTTTAACCATTACACTATCCAACCACTTTCAAGTTTCATAAATTTGCTTTTGAAAATTGCATAATCCTGCATCAACTTGGAACTAATTATATCTCAGTGATTATTTCTTGTTATGACAAAGGGAGAGGCTGGGAGCACGCATAGCAGAAACGCTAGCATTGCGTAAAATGCTGCGTTTTTGACGCTAATGGAAGTCTATGGGCCACAGGAAAAAACGCATATGCGTTTTCTATGCGTTTTCAAACCTGCGTTTTTCAAAAATTTGCATAATATTCATAGACACATCAATATAGCACATAATAAAAGTCAATGGGAACGCAATGATATGTGAACTGCACACGTATTAAAACGCACACAAAACACTTGAAAAGTGCATTGCAAATGCACCAAAAACGCAGTAAAAACACACAAAAATGCACACAACATTAACATAAAACATGACATAAAACGCAGCTTTTCACGTTATGTCATATGTGAACCTAGCCAGATGGTCAACGATGGGGATAGTAAATGATATGCGAATAATTATGAGTTTGCGCTACGTTCTGGGTAGGAACACACTAGGCAGAATCACATATGCGTTTTCCACTATGTGCTATGGAAAACACATGTGCGATTCTGCCTAGTGTGTTCCTACCCATTATGCTAATTTGATGCAAATTTACAAACTTTGAAAAGGAACCAATCAAATTGCCTCTTTACAAGCAGAATATATTTGCATAAAATCAGTGTAACAATTTGCATTAACTTGGCATTATTTGTATCCCGTTGTCCATCCCCACTAATGGTTATATAAACCCACCTCCACCAACCATTTGCTAGCATTCTACATTGTTGCACTAGTTTGAGGCGAACACTGTGGTGAAAGCAGCAGAAGGATATAGCTTGACTTCCTGCTAGGCCTTAAAGAAACTAGTTTAATAACTGCTACTAGGACCTGGTGAGTCTGTCTTGCTTAATTAGTACTAGTTAACATGTATTAATGTAAGGAAGGTTTTCAGACTTGGATGGTTTTATTGAGCTGGTTATGTATTATTTTATTGGGTTAGTAAAATAACTGGAGATGGGAAAGCACAGTTAAAATGAAAATAATCAAACTTAATTATCAAGCTAATGGCTCACCTCACAGTCAAAGCTCTTGGTGTGTTATAAAAGATTAACAAACTTCTGTTGGAAATACAGTGGCATGAAACTAAGGACAAGCTTATCTTGAAAGCCTTACGCTTTAGTTTAATCTGAGCACACCGTGTTTGCTTTCATAAGTACTACCAAAAAAAACACAGCTGCCTTTTGAGGTTTAGGACTAAATGGATATATTTCCTTATACTGAATAAACTCAAAAGGTGTGGGTTTTTTTTTTTTAACCAGGCTTGGGGTATCTTGATGGATTTCTGCAATTTTCACATTGGAATTCTGCGTTGTGTTGTAACATACACATACCATAGCAAAAAAAGTGTAGGGATGATCAATGCTATGCAAATTTGAGATTATGTAAAAATATGCAGCTTAAAATGGACCAATCTGTTTAAATTGATCCATTTTCAAACTGCATATGTGCATAAAAATATGCATAAGCTCAGAATAATTTGCATGTCATTGATCCTCTCGTGCTATGTAATGCAGGAAAAGAAGCAACTTAACTTGTGGCTACTGCATGAAAAACAAATTACCAGAGTTAAACCACCTGGTGGAGTAAATGACTCAATGTCAATTAAAAAGAACAGAGCTTGTAGTGGTCAATATTTAACCCTCCTGGCGGTTAATTTTTTTTGCCAATTAGGCAGAAATCCATTTTTTTTAAATTTGTTTTTTTTCACGTAAAGGTACCAGAGTGGTAGCTACATGAAACACCACTAGAGGGCGCATGTGTCCCTCTAGTGCGATCATTGCCGGCATCAATGGCAAACAGGGGAACGCGTATATAACGCGTTCCCCTGTTTGGCTTCTCCTGTCGCCATGGCAACGATCGGAATGACGTCATGGACGTCAGACGCCTCTGATCCAGCCCATAGCGCTGCCTGGAACTCATTGGTCCGGGCAGGGCTTTGGGGGGGGGGGGCCCTTCTGCAACGGCGGGCGATCGCCACAGAGTGGCGGCAATCGAGCTGTACGTGCGGCTAGCAAAGTGCTAGCTGCGCGTACAGCACTTTGAATGGGGCGAATCACCCCACTAGAGGCAGAGATCCTCCTGCGTGGCATAGCCCACGCTCAGCTCGGGCTTACCGCCAGGAAGGTTAACTAGGGAGGGTCAATGAGATGCAAATTTCAAGTTGATGCAGGATTATGTAAGTTTTGTATGCAGCTTGAAAACCAATCACATGTTAGCTTAGCAGGATTTGATTGGTTCATTTTCAAGCTGCAGCAACATAAAACTATTTGCATCTCTTTGATATGTTCAACCTCCAGCTTGCAGCTATCAGTAAGACCTCATTCACATCTAAAATCACAAAACGCTAGCATTTTGTGTGAGTGATTGTTCCGCAATTAGCTTGGTAAAAATCACTAGACAATTCCACAACTCAGTCTTCATGATCCGAGCTTTACTAAGCACTGTACCAAGATTGCTCCAGAATCGTGGCAAAATGCTGCAGGTAACATGTTTTGCGATTGGTGTGAAATGACCGAAATCAGCACCAATTGTGGCAGTGAAAATGCCATAGGTTAGAATAGTGCTAGCACTGTGGCGAATAGTGATTATCGCTAGTGTGAATGGGCCTTAACAGCTATTTTAAAAGGGAAGCGGTGGAAACAAAACTATTCTGAAATAAGAAAGTTCCCTTACTAGAAATCTTGAGTAGCAACAAAAAAGGTTACAATATAAGTTATGAGTTGACACACATTTTTATGCAGCTTGGAATTGCAGTTTACTCGTCAGTGTATTAAAAAAACCTGTTCTACAGCCAGGGGTGTAGCAATAGGGGGTGCAGAGGTAGCGACCGCATTGGGGCCCTTGGGCCAGAGAGGCCCCGAAGGGCCCTCCCTCAACTGCAGTATTAGCTCTCTATTGGTCCTGTGCTCATAATAATCACTTCTATAGATACTTTGAATAGTGGTAATCATTAACAAACTGTTTCCCATTCCCTTCTTGCACCTCTGACACTGTAGTTGCCATTGGCAGGCAGGGCCGGTTTAAGCAACAATGGGGCCCCAGGGCAAAATAAACCTGGGGGGCCCCCCAACATATACCCCGGAACAAAAATCAGCATTAGGGGACCTTTTTTGCAGCTGGTATAGTCAGGGTGTGAAGTCCCAATCGGTCAGAGCTCCACATTCTGGCTATCCCAGCCTGCATGGGGGACAAGGGGTTAAAAAGTTTCAGGAGGGGGGACCCCACAATTTAAAAAAAAAATTCCCACACTCTAAACATACAAAAAATTGGGAAAATAGGAAAAAATGCCAGGGATCTTCATACAGCCATATTGCGGCTGTGTAGCGATCCCTGGCCAAAGCGCTGCAGCTGCGTATAGACCGCCCTGGAAACCCCGTCAGAAAATGTATTGCGCTTTCGTTTGATACATGTAAAATTACACTATCGTTAGGTTTGCTACTAAAAGTTACATTTACCGCATTTAAAACTATACTTTTTTCCTTCTAAACTTTAAAATCGATTTTCTCAAACTATAAGGTCTTATTCCTAATGATCTCCTTAACATATCCTGCAAATTTAGGGTTTCTAGCATTTAAGGTGGATTTGCTATTAACCATTAAAGTCGGCAGGTTTTTAACCAGCTGAGCGGTCTGGACGAGCTCAGCTCGTCCAACACCGCCAGCGGCTGCCGCTCAGGCCCTGCTGGGCCGATTTTAATGAAATAAAACAGCACACGCAGCCGGCACTTTGCCAGCCGCGTGTGCTGCCTGATCGCCGCTGCAGCGCGGCGATCCGCCGCGTGCAGCGGCGAAAGAGGGTCCCCCCAGCCGCCCGAGCCCAGCGTAGCCGGAACAAACAGTTCCGGCCAGCGCTAAGGGCTGGATCGGAGGCGGCTGACGTCAGGACGTCGGCTGACGTCCATGACGTCACTCCGCTCGTCGCTATGGCGACGATATAAGCAAAACAAGGAAGGCCGCTCATTGCGGCCTTCCTTGTTTATTATGGGCGCCGGAGGCGATCGGAAGAACGCCTCCGGAGCGCCCTCTAGTGGGCTTTCATGCAGCCAACTTTCAGTTGGCTGCATGAAATAGTTTTTTTTTTATTTAAAAAAAACCCTCCCGCAGCCACCCTGGCGATTTAATCAGAACGCCAGGGTGGTTAAATGTGTTTATTTATTTTTTTTCCTTTGAAAATTTAAAATCGATTTTCTCAAACTAAGGCCGATTTGAATTTTTTTTTCCTCTTGTAGCCACTGGGGGCCCCTACAAGCTCTGGGGCCCTGGGGCAGCTGCCTCCTTTGCCTTAATGGTAGCGCTGGCCTTTTGGCAGGTTTTGGTACGCCGTATCAATTGTTATGTATAGAATTCTTGGGGGGCCCCATTGTAAAACTTGCATCGGGGCCCACAGCTCCTTAGCTACGACACTGTCTACAGCTCTACATCTTTCATCCAATTTCTATGTTCTGTAGTAATCCAAACACAATGAAATGCAGCATAAGCTTAGACTCTGTAACAAATTGTTCAGCCTTTTTTTTTTTTTTTTTTTTTTTTTTTTTTTCCTCTTATCCTGTAAGTTCCTATACATGTTCTAATGTGGTCTGTCTTACTGCAGCCTTTCCTAGTTGCATAGTGGCTGTATTATCTGTTATATAATCTAATCTGCTTTGTCGGACTCAGGCAGGGATGTGCTGCTCTACTTGGGATAGGATAGAAGCTATACACACCCTCCACACCCCTGCAGTCTGTCAGACTGAGCTTCTCTCAGACGATCACATGCCATATTTTTTTTTTTGTTTGTTTGTTTTTTTTATTGTAACCACTGCCTAAAACTGGCAAATACAAGCCAGGATTGCAGCAGGGAGTGGCAGAAACACAAAAGGGCCCAGGAGAACATGATGATTAGAATGGTAATCTTTTTTTTATTGTAAGAATTTTAGAGTAGATTCTCTTAAAAAAACAGAACTTCAGTAAATCTTACCAAAAACTGCTTGGTAATTGGCAAACTCACACCATGCAGTTTGCCATCAAAATGGGTTGATTCGATTTTATTACCAACAGCCAGGTTGTGGGGTTTTTTGATGAAATAAGGCACACCGGGGTTAGATCACTCTTCTGACAGGACACTGACCTACCTATCTGAACCTGTTCTGTTCCCAGTAATTCTGTATCTTGGGTCATAACCATAGAGGCCCTGGTGCAGTCACTAACCCAGCATTCCCTATTGCTACACCACTGCATATCACATGTGTCATATATAAAAGGTAATTTGTCTGGTGTCCTGTACCACCCCAACAAGATTTTAAGATTGTCTTGCTGTATTGAAGTCTCTGGGTGTCCTCCAAAAGAACACCGGTTTCCCTCTCACGGTAGGGATGTTCGGAAATGCCAACTTCGATTTCATGGAAATGCAATTTTTGTTTTGTTGTTCAGAAATTCTGCAATCTCTTGTCCAGTGCTGCAGATTTCTGTGATTAGGCTAAAACTAACGAGTTGTGTTAAATCAGGTTTCCACAAACTTCAATTGTGTGGAATCCAAATGAGCATCCCTAATACCAGGCTCTATATAGTAGTGGTATAGTCCAGATATGCCTGCTGAATTTTCATACCTCCCAACATTTTGAGATGAGAAAATGAGGCACTTAAGGCATGCCCCTGTCACACCCCAGTCACGCAAACCATGATTTCATAAGGATGGTTTATTTCAAACACTGGTTATCTATCTATCATGGCTCATCTTCCTTTCACATGAAAATAAGAAAATATTAATTTAAAAGATTGTAATACATGTAAACCCATTTTTCCAATCAAAAAGAGGGACTGGCTATCCAGAGGTATGGATGAAGCTATGCATTTTCCCTTAAGATCTAACCAGTCAGATGCATGCCAATGCCATTTGTCATTAAAAGACAATCTGAAGAAATTGCACCATGCCCCTACTTGAAAAGCCTCCAAAGGGGAATTGTGTGTTTTCCTCTTCTAATTCCTCTATGGTCTTAAGTCCTGTATCAGTCTAGCAGTGTCAAACATGCCTTTTGGTCACCACCCCATATACCACAAGAACCTTTCAGTACCTGGGCTAAATAAAGGAAAGCCTGTCAGTGGGGACATCAGAAGGGTAACTTTTTTTTTTTCTTCAGTGTGCCCACCATTGCTAAAGTGTGGAGTGTCCAAATTTAGCATGTCTGAGAATGCACTGTAAGCAGGTGGGTCGCTTGACATCTGCTAAACCACTGATTTTGAGAATACTGGTCCTTCCAAACCCGGTATCTAGCATATGTATTGGCCTACTGGTGGTTGAATGAGTGGGCAGATTTGTGTGGGATGCTAGGTTTTGAATTCCATTAGCTTTAAAGGTATACAGGTGTGTAACTCAGCAGCTGATGTGAAAGGTTGCTCTTTAGTCCTCTCTCCTCCCGCCCACTGTTCTATCTTCCCACCCCATGCACATAAGGAGTGTGCACTATGATCAGGCCCACTAGAGATCAACTGGTATCACAATAAGTGGAGGGTCAAAGCTGAAAAATCATATGTTTAGATGTGAGCCTGCTCCTACTTTCACCCTGAGGAAGCCCATGTACTAAATGGGCAAACTAGTCAGCATGCTTGCTGCTTCACCCCCTTTCCATTGCAAGTCCAAGAATGCCATCACGGCACAAATGGGTCCATGGAGGGATGCTGGCAGCAGTGGTGACCACACACAGAACTCTAGGCATTGGTGACATAGTTGTCTATGGGCCAAAGTGGGCATTGGAAGCAAATACCAGGGCATCAGGGGGCACACTGTAACATGTAGCATTAGCAAAGTGTAGGTGCAGGGAGCTTGGTGGTATAACTCAAAGCCACTGTTCAGGCAGTACAGCTAGCCCTACTGTGTTGGGGCCCATGTTGGGTCTAGGTCCCAAACTAATCTACCACACAGGGCCCCGCTGCAACAATGTAGTGAATCCGTGTCTCCTTTTTGCTGCAATTACATTGCAGAGTAGCACAGCGTGCCAGTGACATGACTCATCGGATTCCAGTGCAAAAGTCCTCTCCTCTGAAATCTCCTGCACTCTGTGATGCATCTGCCCTGGTCTTCCTGCATGTTGGGTGAACTCTTGTGACATGCAGAACTAGGGCACTGATGGAGGCAGAGCAGAATAATTGGATGGCTGCAAGAGAGGACTCCTGTGCTGGGATTGGGTAAGTTAAAGAAACACTGATCACTGAGTGAGTTGGAGCCCAGATCTGAGGTTTGGGAGGCAACCACCCTAGCCAGCACCCAGACCAATACTGCTAAATGGGGGACTAACAAGAGTACTTTTTTTTTTTTTTTTTTTTATTAGGCTCAGATGCTTTGTTTCAGGGCTACTTAATTTAAAGTTATCTGGAGGTGTAACTTATTTCAAGGCCCATGGCTACTTCTAATTTCTAGGGGACAAGATACGCCACTGGCCCTGAAGGGAGGGGGGGGGTCAGGCCCCCTCCACATTGGCTAATTTTGTGAGGGGGCGATGCAGCATCAGGTTTGCCTAGTATGGGGCCCAGAGGTTTCTGATGGCAGCCCTGGTATAAGGGACTTGGGGTAGGTTATAACCTACCTCTTCTCGTACTTCCTATCTTATTATTCTCCAATGCCCCATGTTAGTTTGCGGTAAGATGCCATTGTATTAACATCCATTGCCCACTTGTGATTAGTAATGGTTGCTTTCAATGCTCCCTGTCTCTGAGCCATTTAAATGGTCTCTTCTCACTCCCCAACTGCTCCAGAGTCCCCCCCCCCCCCCCTGCATTGTAATAACTCAGCACACTGCTGTCTTTATACCTGCTGCCTGCCTCTTCATGCAACACAGGTTATTTACACATGACCTGCACTGCACGCAGAAGAGGCAGGTGGTGGGGATGAAGACTGAGGATGGAGCAGCATGCTGGGACAGGTGAGTTATTACAATACAGCCAGCTACACATCATATAGGGGCTCCTGGAGCAGTGGGGGAAACCAGGGAAGGGATGGCAGCTGATTCAGGGACTGACTTTGCTAAAGAGGGGTGCAGGTTGCATTTGCCCCAGGGTTCCCCTGTGGGATACCTTAAATGAGTATATGGAGGCTGCCCCAGATCGGGTGTATCGAACAAGATTAGCTGCATGCTTATTTCTGGTGTGATTCACATTACTGCAGGGCTGCCAGGCAAATGGTATTAAAGGAAATAAACATGGCAGCCTCCATATCCCCCTCACTTCAGATTCCTTTTAAACTGGCTCTGCATATAGTTTAGGAATGATTCACACAAATGCTCGCAGTCCCTTTCCCAGTCTCTTCATGACAAAAGCTGTCTGTCTGCTATTGAATTTCTCAGGCACCATGAACTGAATGCTTGAGACTTTAATTGGAGCTTCCTTATTCTGAGTTTGACTTGTAAATGAAGTATCCTGTTTATGGGCAAACTTTTACATCTTTGTTTTTGAATAGATCTTCCTCTATTTTAGCCTGGACAAGTGCAAGCTCTTCATTTCTACCTCAGTTTACAATTGTATATGTAAACAGACCTGCCAGGAGTATAGAGAACTTTTGTAACATGGCATTTAGCATTACTAGGCAACTTTTGGTTAAGCCAAATAGTGCAACAGTGTAAATACCTTTAAAAATCTAAAATAGATCAAAGTATCTCTCCTAGCTAGGGGTATATATTCAAGATACAGTGCTGGGGTATTATGCAGTAAACTGCACAGCATCCTAACTGTAAATTAAGGCCAGTACACACCTCCGACTGATCCCGTCGTTGCCTCCCGTAGGACACGTACGGGCCTTTAGTCTCACCTTGTGTAAAAGCCACACACTTGTTGCATTGCCAGACAATGTACTGTATAACTGTTTGTCCCCATTATGTAGGGTGACCACAGAATTCCTTATTACCCATAATAAAGCCTACCTATTTGCAATTTTATCCCAGCATTTAAATGTGGACTTTTTCATAATACAAAGCCATTAAGCACAAATGGATGCAAACCTTCTGGTTCAAATCACATGACTAGTCACAAGTATATTTGAACCAGTGAGGGCCCGTTTCCACTAGCGCGAATTCGCATGCAGACAACGCATGCGGATTCGCATAGGCAATACAAGTGGATGGGACTGTTTCCACTTGTCAGTTTTCATTTGCGTTTTTATGTGCAGGATTTTTCTGCACGGTAGACCCTGCAGAATTCGCCTGCGTGTGGAATGCAGGCGAATCGCAGGCAATGTATTTAATAGGGAAATCGCATGCGGTTTTTGCATGCATTTTTTCCCGCAATTTCGCATTGAAAGTAATGTAAATTGACACAGGCAGTGACATGGTTAAAATCGCATATACCCTGCCTATGCGAAATCGCATGCGAAATCGCGGCAAAAAACGCATGCGGAATCGCATCCGCATGCGATTTTGTCAGCGGTGATATGCGGCGATTCTGCACCGCACTAGTGGAAACGGGCCCTTAAAGGTGGCTAATCCCAACCCTAGATGCCACACTGAGTTAAACCAGTAATCTAGTTTAGACTACATTATGATATCTTAGATGTTTGCATGCTTCCCTCCTTGCCCAGCCAGATTGTGTAGGTAGGATTTTGTACTAAATGGAGGTGGTAAAATTGGCCATTAATGACAATCAAAATTGGATGTTGGCAGAAGTGTATTGCCACTGTAATTCCTCTGGATTGGCTAGAAATCAATGCAGTGGGCAGCCTGGTTTCCAGCTAAAAACAGTGTAACAGCTCAATCTGGGCAAAAAAAAATCTAAGTTGATCTGTGGCAGAAAGCACTGCACTGGATTGATCAGCCAATGCTGTGGTTTGTTAAATTTATAGATCTCCTTCTGATATCTAATGTGTCCCCTGGGTGTGGCACACATCAGATTTGATCTGACAGTCAGTCTGGTTATCTGGTAGAAATCGGTGTATGGGCATCCACACATGGGAGCAAAATGGTATAGTTTCCCCGCTGCCTCTAATGTAATGGGCAGAGTGTCAGCAGCCAGTGTCAGACCTTAAATCAGCCAGTGAGTGTGGGTGCTAGGACCTTGCAGACACCACACTGCTATGCAGAAGTGACACCACTTCTGCACATGCAGTGTCCACAGGATTGCCACGCACTCACACTAGCTGGTCGCTGGCTGATTCTGAGGTCTGATGGTGGGTGGGGGGGTCCCTGTCACTCCCTAAAACTGTGGGGCACCTGTGTCTGGAGGTGCTCACAATCTAATCACTACCATAGTCCTAGTCTTGGGTCCCACCATTGCTAAGTTCATGTAAATT
This sequence comes from Hyperolius riggenbachi, assembly GCF_040937935.1. Classification (NCBI taxonomy): domain Eukaryota; kingdom Metazoa; phylum Chordata; class Amphibia; order Anura; family Hyperoliidae; genus Hyperolius; species Hyperolius riggenbachi. Next base: position 355,570,329 of record NC_090647.1, on the reverse strand, counting down.
TGGCTCCACCTATGGCTACACTTTTTTTTTTTTTTTGCACAGCTACCCCCCTGCAGACACCCATGATGGCCACCCTTAGGTGCTTTGATCTAAAGGGAACACTGCTGGATTTCATGCAGCAATATTGCCAGTCATGTTTTCATGTTGACATTTGCACTTTCCAGTATAGGCCCAATGTCAGTCTGATACAGGGTTGGAAAGGGTTAAAGATCTCTAAAATCAGTGTAGTTTTTACTTAAGTAGAGGGATTTTTTTTATATATGAAAGTTCAGCAGTCTTAGTCCCCTATTGGTATTGGGTCACCATAAGCTGCTTGGGTAAAGTATGATTCAAAACCAATTGCAAACTCCAGCTAGGAATGAGGCTGATGGCAGTCATCCTTATGTTTTTATCAGAAGTATTTGATAGTTAATAACTAACTACTTTGAGGAAAAAAATTGAGATGGAGTCAAATTTTGGATTAACTTTGTCTTATGACTTCAAGAGAACTACATTAGACCAAGGGCTCTATTCACAAAGGGCAGTTTGGTAAACTTGTACACTCAGTGCTGCAACAAGAATGCCTATTCAACCAATATCAGTACAATTTAAGCTCTAACCTGTCCAGCTGCTCCTTCCTCACTTGTCTGCTCATGTGGCTGGAACATGTGACCTCACACATGCTATGCACTGCAACCACGTGGCAGTGTGAGGGAGTAAAGGTAGCCATAGACCTGATCAGATTCAACAGACAAAAATGTATCTCTAATCAAATGTGATTAGAGATGAATTTGTCTTTCACAGCTGCCCATATACTACAGGCTGATTCCTGTCCAATTTCAACATGAAATCTTCAGGGAATCTGCTGAGCCTGCCTCTGCCCCAATGTATAAATGTGCATTTATACATTACCTGTCCTTTAACCGCATCCACACAGTGATGTCCATATTGCCAGGTTCTAATAGCCGCATACATGCTAGCGGCGCCTAGCGTCTGACAGACGCTGTGCCGCTAGCTTGTATGCGGAACCCATTGATATGGGCTGACATTGAACAGTTAATGTATAAATGCACATGGGGGCACATTTATACATTGCAGTAGTTTCATCTCTTGTTCCAAAATTGACCGCTGCACACCCAACCAACATCAGCCTGACATCTTGCAGCATGCACAGTCGACAATGAGACCACTTTCTGTGCCGGAATTGGTTGCTTTGTCAGGCATGCACTTGGCAGAACCGATATTCATCCAATTTGATTATAATAATCAAACTAGAAGGTTGGTTGGCAAACAATTTGCCTGTATTGCCATTGTAACTGGACTTGTGCCACAGGTGAGATTCTAATGCATAGGAGGTACAGCAAGAGGCAGCAGATGTGGCATCAGGAGGCTGATTCCCAACATGTAAATTGATCAGGAATTAAATTGCAATGTATGGGCAGTCAACAGATCTCTGACCAAGAAAGATCTGATCAAATTTCAATCTGCACATCACTAGATGTATGGGCACCTCTAACTGCAGAAATGAGCACTACACAAATAGCTGTAGAGTGCATTGAACAATTAATGTCAACTTTCCTTGATACTGTCACAATCTAAGATCCCTACCATGGTCTAAACTACAACAAAAGTGCTTCTCAGTATATAGAGCTTGATTCTAGTAAAGAAACCAATGTGTATACAGCCAGTGAGCATATCTTTCTATGGAAAGTGCAGAAACCTCCTTTTTTTTTTTTTTTTTTTTTGGGGGGGGGGGGGGGGGGAAATGTGCCAGTTAGCATGTGAAAAGGATCAGCTGAGCTGTAGCCATAGGATATTCCAATAGGTTAATGGGATTACCATAAATGTTTCTACCTACAACAAAAGGTGGTATTATGCTCTTTTTCAGAGCTTGTGTTTAAATTCGTATATGGCACTGATCATTTTCGTCTGAGAGATGAAGGTTTTTTCACACAACCTGTACAGTAGATAGTAAAGGTGGACACAGGTTTACTACAAAAAAGAGAAATGGCATGTCTACATATATTTGTCAACGGGGCCAACCCTAAATTAGTTATGAAAAGGAAATGGCGCCAATATAGGTCACCAGCCACCTTACTATACAAAGATAAATACATTTATTGATATACAAATGGACACATACACTCAATATAACAGATACTGAGGCATTGCAATAAAAATTCATATTAAAAACTACATATGAAAGCGGATCATATAGCTATATGATCCGCTTTCATATGCAGTTTTTTTGTGAAATTGTATCTGTTAGAGTATTTGTATATCAATAAAATTATTTCTTTGTATACTAAGATGGCTGGTGACCCATATATTGGTGCTATTTCCTTTTCATAACACAGGTTTACTACAGCCTGATATGCCAACTAGCCAAATGATCACCTCAGAAATCAGCTAGTGATCAATTCCTATATTACACATGGGTACTTGGAGTATTACAATGTATTGATTGTCAAAACCAGACAGTACTTGTGTCTACTTGAAGGAGGAAAGTCCACCACTGCCTCCTCCTCCTATAATTTTAACAATTTTAGTTATGCTGTATTTTGGTTCCTCTGTATGCTATATAAATTGCTTATTAGCTTTTTATTGGTGCTATGCTGACAAACACCATATGTGCATTGCATAGTGGCAATTAACTTTTTTTTTAACGTGAGACCCCCATATCGCTCTGACAAATAGATGTCATATTAGAAGGGATGCAGGGGCCCAGAAGCCACAGGGGATCCCATCCTGACATACTGAGAACTAAGGGCAAGGAGGGAGAAACTTTCTACTTTGTTCAGTCTTAATGACTGCATCTGCTCATCCACTATAAGGAATCATACAAAGTTGTGGTGTTTTTTTTTATTGTCCCTATTCAATGTGCAGCAGGGTCTTGTGTAGTGTTGGGTGAACAGTGTTCGCCACTGTTCGGGTTCTGCAGAACATCACCCTGTTCAGGTGATGTTCGGCCGAACATCTGATGGTGTTAGGCCAAACTGTTCGGCCATATGGCCGAACTAAGAGCGCATGGCCGAACGTTCCCCGAACGTTCGGCTAGCGCTGTGATTGGCCGAACGGGTCACATGTCGTGTTGGGCGAACATCTAGATGTTCGTGCCGAACATGGTCGCAATGTTCGGGTGTTCGAGCCGAACATAATGGAAGTCAATGGGGACCCGAACTTTCGTGCTTTGTAAAGCCTCCTTACATGCTACATACCCCAAATTTACAGGGTATGTGCACCTTGGGAGTGGGTACAAGAGGAAAAATTTTTTTTAGCAAAAAGAGCTTATAGTTTTTGAGAAAATCGATTTTAAAGTTTCAAAGGGAAAACTGTCTTTTAAATGCGGGAAATGTCTGTTTTCTTTGCACAGGTAACATGCTTTTTGTCGGCATGCAGTCATAAATGTAATACATATAAGAGGTTCCAGGAAAAGGGACCGGTAACGCTAACCCAGCAGCAGCACACGTGATGGAACAGGAGGAGGGCGGCGCAGGAGGAGAAGGCCACGCTTTGAGACACAACAACCCAGGCTTTGCATGAGGACAAGAAGCGTGCGGATAGCAATTTGCATTTTGTCACCATGCAGTCATAAATGTAATACAGATGAGAGGTTCAATAAACAATAAACAGTAATTGGTGTTGTCCAGAATGCGCACAATGCGTGGGTCGCGTTCAATGCAGTCCTAGGCCGAAGAGGTCATAGCCTAGGGTCACAAAAACCTGTATTTGGGCAATTTCAATGGTGGCGAGTCTGACGTACATAAATCGCAGCAATGGCCGTTAGCAACGTCTGAATCTCACGAAATGTCTCATGCAGGTAGAAGACATATTAGACTTGGATTCCAAAGATGGGGTCTCTACATCTCTGCAAACCAGAGTTACAGGGCTCCAAAATTGGTAAAATCCCCCATAGGCTTTCATTGGGCCTACTATTTACCGTTCCAAAATCTCACACCATTTCAAAGGGCAATGGCTCAGCAGTGGCAAAACTCACCAGTCATGATCCCCCTAAGAGTCCCTACAATGCTAGAAAATTTGGTACTGCTGAGCCATTGCCCTTTGAAAAGATGTGAGATTTTGGAAAGTGAAATAGGGAGGCAATGAAAGCCTATGGGGGATTTTACCAATTTTGCACCCCTGTAACTCTGGTTTGCAGAGATGTAGGGACCCCATCTTTAGAATCAATCTTTGGAATCCAAGTCTAACAACATGTCTTCTACCTGCATGAGACATTTCGTGAAATTCAGACGTTGCTAACGGCCATTGCTACGATTTATGTACGTCAGACTCGCCACCATTGAAATTGCCCAAATAGGTTTTTGTGACCCTAGGCTATGACCTCTTCGGCCTAGGACTGCATTGAACACGACCCATGCATTGTGCGCATTCTGGAAAACACCAATTACTGTTTATTGTTTATTGAACCTCTCATCTGTATTACATTTATGACTGCATGGCGACAAAATGCAAATTGCTATCCGCACGCTTCTTGTCCTCATGCAAAGCCTGGGTTGTTTCTCAAAGCGTGGCCTTCTCCTCCTGCGCCGCCCTCCTCCTGTTCCATCACGTGTGCTGCTGCTGGGTTAGCGTTACCGGTCCCTTTTCCTGGAACCTCTTATCTGTATTACATTTATGACTGCATGCCGACAAAAAGCATGTTACCTGTGCAAAGAAAACAGACATTTCCCGCATTTAAAAGACAGTTTTCCCTTTGAAACTTTAAATCGATTTTCTCAAACTTTAAGCTTTTTGCTAAAAAAATTTTCCTCTTGTACCCACTCCCAAGGTGCACATACCCTGTAAATTTGGGGTATGTAGCATGTAAGGAGGCTTTACAAAGCACGAAAGTTCGGGTCCCCATTGACTTCCATTATGTTCGGCTCGAACATCGCAGCAATGTTCGGCCTGTTCGGCCCGAACATCTAGATGTTCGCCCAACACTAGTCTTGTGTACAGCCTGTTCTACCTCCACCCTTTCTACCCCTCCCCAAGTGCTGTCCTGGGGTCTGGGCATAGAGGCCTGGTGCACACCAGAGGCGTTTTTCTGAGCGTTGAGTTTTTAAATCTGCTGCTAATGTTATCCTGTGTCTGTGCACACCGGAGCAATGAGGTTTTGTAAAAAAAACCCATAGCTTTACATTGGGAAGAGCTTTTGAAAGGTTTCAAAAGCTCTTCCCAATGTAATGCTATGGGTTTTTTTTACAAAACCTCATTGCTCTGGTGTGCACACACATAGGATAAAATTAGCAGCAGATTTAAAAACTCAAAACGCTCAAAAAAACTCCTCTGGTGTGCACCAGGCCAGAGAGAAGGCAGGAGGGGGGCCCATCTAAAGGGGTTTTGCCAGGGGGCTTGTGATTTTGAGTTACACCTGGGGGGAGGAGTTTTCAACTGTCTGTTCCCAGCTGTGTGCCATATTTTTAAATGGTGCATGGCCTTGCATTTATCAAATTTCATCTTCCATATGGCTTTATTGCAATACTGTTGTAGGAATGTGTGGATACTGTCATTTTGTATCAGATGCCAGCAATAATATCTTTTCTAGTTCATAAATCATGAATTGTGTGAAAATGCATTTTATGCAAGGTTGTTGGAACTTTACAAAATAACTTGGAAAAAGATGACTAGTTGTGTTTGACCATGTTATAAAGATGGGCTGCAACTCATAACTTTTATTATTATTAAAAAATATATATATAATTTTTTTTTTTTCTCCTTGCTGAACAAAGGTTATCCCTGAAGATGAGCAGAGCCATCACAACTGATGCTGAATCACCTATATGGCCTTCAAATGTAAGTTATTTTTAGTGCAATAGATAAAACACTGCAGGTGGCCATACATCATGTGACTTGCTGGCCAATCAACCATTCCCATTCAATCATTATAAATGGATCAGATAAATCTGCTACCAAGAGCATGCCCATGCTACTAAATTTCAGGCCAAATTGGGTCGCATGTATGACTCGGACATGCTGCAAACTGTAGGGCTGACATGCTCGATCAGGTACGTGGCTGTAACACCATGCATTATAGGGACAAGCAACTAACCCTAGTGTAAAATGTGCAATACAGGTATTGTCAGTGTCTGCCCTGGCTCTATGCTCCATCCACATGAGCCCCACATGGTTGCTGGTGTATAGGTGAGCATGTGTGCTGAAAATCAGCCTGCAGTGTATGAGCAGGCAACAGATCTCCACAGATGTATCCCTTGGACGATCTGTCCATACATAATCTGTATGGGTGCCTTATTTGTTCTGATCTACTCCCTACCAGTCAATCAAAGGTGGGCAGATTCAACCAAAATGGCTCTTTGCTGATTGGAGAGATCTGTAGGCTGCCTATACACCAGACCAATTCCTAGTCAATTTCAGCATGAAATATTGTGGTAATCAGCCTAGTGACACTGCTGCACCCAGTGCTGTTCCCCCTACCCAAGTGTAAAATGTACCCCATGCATGAATACTTATCCTGTCTGTGTTCACCACTAGCTCCATCTTGGTACACTTCCTCCCATACACACTCCCCACATTGTTGCTGGCAATTATGTGGAGACAGCGCCAGCGGCAGAAACAGGTAAAGTGTTAATGCATTGGGAAGGGGGTTGCATTTTACACTGGGGAACACTGGTGTTCTGTCACATGAATTGCTTGTCCCAATATCGCATGCTGTTAGTGCTGCACACTGGCCTGACATCATGCAGGATGTCTGATACATGCAAACACTTTGTAGCCTGAAATTGGTCGCACTGTTGATCACATGCTCTTGGCAGCACCAAACCTCATTCCATTATAATTGAATCAGATGGTGGTCAGACAAGTCACCTGATGTACAGGCACCTTAAAGAGACTCCATAACAAATTGCATCCTGTTTTTTTATCATCCTACAAGTTCCAAAAGCTATTCTAATGTGTTCTGGCTTACTGTAGCACTTTCTGCTATCAGTCTCTGTAATAAATCAATGTATCTTTCCCCTGTCAGACTTGTCAGCCTGTGTCTGGAAGGCTGCCAAGTTCTTCAGTGTTGTGGTTCTGCTATGAACTCCCCCTTTCAGGCCCCTCTCTGCACACTGCCTGTGTGATATTTAGATTAGTGCAGCTTCTCTCTGCTCATCTTTTTACAAGCTGGGTAAATCGTCCTCTGAGCTGGCTGGACTTTGACATACTGAGGAAATTCAGACAAGGGCAAAGCTGTTTGCAGGAAGAAAAGAGCAGCCTAAAACTTCAGTGCATGAGAGATGCAGGGGAAAGAAACACACAAATGATCTCTTGAGATTCAAAAGGAAGGGTGTATACAGCCTGCTTGTGTATGGATGTATTTTCTATGTGTGGACATACTGTACATCAACCTACTTCCTGTTTTGGTGGCCATTTTGTTTGTTTATAAACAAACTTTTTAAAACTGTTTTCAACCACTCTTAATGCGGCGAAATTGTGACAGAGGGTAATAGATGTCCCCAACGCACTGGAATGTTTAGTGCGATTTTTTAATACAGATTCTCTTTAATGTTCTCCAACTAGAAGTGAAATCTGTCTGGAACACAGGTTGTTTTAGTATATATTTTTTTTCATTTTACATGTGTTTAAAGTGTACAGACTTTAAATTTCTAGGTTTTTGTCATATAAATAAAATGAGCCCTGGAGGGCTTGTTCACACTACAAGAGCTTTTCTAAAGTGCTTTGTGGTGTTTAGCTCTTACTATTGTTACCCTGTGTTCACACTAGAGCGATGTTTTTGTAAAAATCCCCATAGCATTAGCTTTTCAAAATCACTAGTGCTTAACCACTTCAGGACCACAGGCTTTACCCCCCTAAAGACCAGGCCATTTTTCTAAAACGGGCCACTGCAGCATTAAAGGAATACTTAAGTCAAAATTAAAATTCTCACCTGGGGCATCCTTCAGCCCCCTAAAGCTGTATGGTGCCATCGCAGCCTGGCTCTGATTTCCCCCTGTCCCCGCCGGCGGCTACTTCCAGGTTTGGCGACAGGCTGGGAACATGTGTGATTCTCCGCGTTCCCAGCTGCTATATCACCCTCTATGCTGCTATAGCATGTATGTTATACGCTATAGCAGCATAGAGGGTGATATAGCAGCTGGGAACACGGAGAATCACACGTGTTCCCAGCCTGTCGGCGGCTATCGCCAAACCCGGAAGTAGCCGCCGACGGGGATCTGAGCCAGGCTGCGAGGGCACCATACAGCTTCAGGGGGCTGAGGGATACCCCAGGTGAGTAAAACTTTATTTTGGCTTAAGTATTCCTTTAAGGCAAAGCTGCACAGCAGTGATTTTCTCCCCACCAACAGCTTTCTGTTGGTGGCATCTGATCACCCCCAGATAATTTTTACCCACCCTCTGTGCCTCCATCTCCTGGCCAGCCTGTCACTGCCAATCGATCCTGTGTCCCACAGGGACAGCTGTGCCTGTCCACAGTACAGAGCTGCTGTAGATTGCAGCACTGTACATGCTAATTAGACAGCAGTTTTGCCATCTAACAGTCTCCAAGCGGCGATCGCTGCTGGGAGACTGAAGGCGGAGCTCCACCTACCAAGCAGATGCACATGAACCCCTGAACTTTATGCCAATCGGCGTTAGGCAGTCCTGGGGCTGCCACCACGCCCATCGTGTGATGCGGTCGGGAAGACGTTAAAAAGCTCTTGTGGTGTGAACAAGCCCTTTAAATCTACCTATTGTCGATACAATTTAACACCCCTTCAGGAAAATTTACAGCGCACACCTGCCATTGATACTCTAACCCTAAAGATGGCAGTGGCCATACACCTATCAACTTTGTAGCACAATAGACCATCCAGTGCAAAATGTTCATCAAACTGGATGAAAAAAAATCAGAGCCACAAGCATGCATGATTGACTAGGTGTGTGTATATGTTCTGCAAACTGCCAGTCAGCCAATAAGTGCAAAAGCATTATACCTAATCTGCCCTCAGTGTCCCTAGCTAGTATAGGGGCATTCAGTAATGGGTAGCCCCACCATCCTCCACGCACTGCCTGCCTACTCCACTCCCCCCCCCCCCCCCAAATCAGACCTTAGATCACGGCGACCCTTGCACAGATACTCAGCAGAAACTTGCCTAATCCAGCTTGGAGCACAGACCTCTTCCGCCTTACTGTTGCCGAGGTGACCAGCTTCTGTTGATGACACTGAGGGCGTCGTCAGCAGGAGCTGAGCACCCTGAACAGCAAGGTGGTAGAGGGGTTGGAGCTCCACACTGGATTAGGTAAATTTCTGCTGTCTGTGCAGGGATCGCTGCCATCTGAGGTCTGACAGGCAGCAGGGACCAGGAGGCACACTGCGGGGGGAGGGAGGCCCTCTAAGAGCGGTGCTGCAGCAACTGGCAATGGCACCATTTTTAAAGCGCTAGAGATTTGCCTGGCTCCCTGGGGGGGCCCTGGGCCCCTCATTTCAGTAATGGCTCCCCCTGATGGCAGCCCTGCCCCGTGGAACTGTAATGGTACCCATTATTTTTCTTCAAAAAGAAATACGAGTGACAATCTCCATGTTTAGCCTCTTGGGTAGGGTTACATTACTTTGCAAAAAGAAGCCCTACAAAATTGCGTAACTTCAGTATTACAAAAGGGGTAAATTTGGCAGTGGCTAAAGGTAGCCATACATCTAGAAATGTATGGGCAGAGTCAAGACAAATCTCTCATTGAATCTAAGATCTGTCAGCTGCCCATACACCTCAGGCCAAATTCTGATCAATTTCATGCTCAAATTGCTCTGGGATCAGCAATGTGCATCACATCCAGCCACCCTGACACTGTCCCCTAATGAAGAATGTGCCCAGTGTAAAGTATACATTACTGTCCACAGCCTGCACTTGTCCCCATTGGCTTTCAGGATTCCTACCTTCTGCATACATGCACCCCACATGGTTTCTTGGTGGTGTGCCCTTGATAGAAAAACCCCATGGGGTGTGTATGGACAGAAGAATGCACCTGGAGCAGCAGAGGGGCAAGCGCAGGCCGCTTAAAGGTAATGTATACCTTGCCCTGGGGGGGGGGGGGGGAGGGGGCATTTTTCATTAAGCGGGACTGTTGGGTTTCAGTGTGTTACAATTGCACACGGTTTCCCCACACCTGATCGAGCAAGCTGGCCCAACATCTTGCAGCATGTGATCAACAATGACCAATTCTCATCCTAAAATTGGTTATTGTTCGAGCATGCACTTGGCAGCCCTTTTTTTTTTTTTTTTTTTTTTTTTTTTTTTTTTTTTTATAAATCCAATTAGATTATCAAATTGGATGGTCGACTGGCCGCAAAGTAGTCTGTCTTGCCACCTTTAGCTGGTGGTAGTAATTCTGATTGTTTACAATATGTAAGAGGTACACTAACCCACCTATTGTGAAAATCTAATGCTAGGTACGCTGTGATCGCTCTGACAGTAAATCTGTCAAATTGTATTTCCAACAGGTCCAATCTGACTTTTGTGTTTTTTTTTGTTGGGGGGGGGGGGAGGGGGGTTAGGGTTCCATAGAAGTGAACAGAAAATAGATCCAGAAATCAGATCTGACCTGTCAGAAAATTGTATTGCATGTACCTAGCGTAACACTACAATTCTACATTTACTCCTAATGTTCTTTAAGATGTTTAATGCTGATGTACTCCCATTCAAGAGAACACTACATTTTGTATTTTCAAATGTACCTTGTCTTTTTGAGACTGGGTACATGTAGACAAGGCAAAATGTATACTTTATTGCCCTTTTTGCTCCCCTATGTATATCAGCTCCTCATTATTCCCCTTCAGGCATAATGTACAGCAGTCCCTCTTTCATGTACATCTTCCTTGGCGAGCAGCTTGCTGCTTCAGTGTTGCTCCTCATTAGTAGCCTCCCTATTACATTATCAGTCAACTTGTAGATGAGGCTTTAAGATTTGCCATCCAGAAGAGGCAATCCGGCGGCTCGATTAGCCGCCAGATCGCCTCTTTCGCATCCCTGCCGGCACCGCTTATCTTCCGCTCGATTCCCTGCCATTGTCCCTGTCACAGGAGCCCTAGTGGTCAGACCACAGATTGCCTTCCAATCGGTTTCTGCACACAGACCATGCAAGCTTTGGTCGCGATCTTTGCGCAGAAACAGACAGGAATTTGGGCAGCAGCCCGACCAGAAGGGAGCCTGTGAGATATGGGTGATTACAACGTCACCCACTGGTTCATGGGATTTGCCACCACCACTGGTATGGGCCAGTGGACCCGATTTACTGACTGACTAATCCTGCGAATAAAACGGTTAAACACACGATATTCTGTCTAGCCAACAACAAACAGTAGCGTATCTTCAGAGACACGGGATCACTTCTGTGTGTGTGCTGATAAGTAGGGTAGCGGAAAGTGAATGACTTGGAGAAAGTCGTTTATTCACGCAATATAAATAATTAATATATACAGACAATTATTAAAATCAACAATCGTTAAGACAGTAATAACCAGTAAGAAAATAAAAGAAGGGAGAAAAATACTTAGTAGGTGGAAAGAGGTCCTTTAGTGGGAAAACTTGTAAAGTCCTTGGTTTCAATCAAAGTCCAGAGTTCAGACCAGGCAGATGCCAGCATATCCTCAAGCTGGCATAAATGAGTTCAAGATGTTTCAGAATGGAGGACACAGCCCGCCTGCTGGCTCTGTGCTTTTGATGAAGCTGGTTTGGGGGTGTGGCAATGCCAGCCCCCTCTGAGCTACCAGCAAATGACAGTTCATTCCCTCTGAGAGATTTTAGAGCTAAACTTATGAATTGCTGTAACTCCTGAACCATACACGTTACATTTAGGGGGGTAACAGCTTCATACTTGGAGGAAAATACAGATTAATATGATACCTGACATGGCTATGAAAGGCCCTGTTGGCTCCTTCAATTAACATCTGAATGTGAAATCTGCTTAGACAACTGAGTTTACACCTCTGGCTTGATCAGCAGTCACAGGGCCAGTCTTCCTGCCAGCTGCTTGTCACCTTATACCTGATGGATGGGCCATCAGCACAGCTTGAAGCCAGGGACTCTCTGGGCCCAGGCTCATTAGCATATCAAAAGGGCCAACCAGCATTTGGAATGGTGCTCTCTTTGCTAAGAAAAGGACTGCAGACCTCCTACACAATAAATCCAGATTGTACCGATTTGAAGCGCAATCGACGCAGGAATCGAGTGCGATCGTTCTTTTCTTCACGGGCGATTCCAGGACGCGCCTGCGTCCCCGCAATCGTCCGTGACAGCCCCCCCCCCCTTGTCCGTGGCTTAGCCACTCATCCGCAAGATGTGTGGCGGCGCCGCTAACCTGGCTGACGGGCCTCGAGTTGCCGGTACGGCGGGAAAACCTATTGGAGCCTGTGGCTCGGTTCCCCTGGACCGGTCGCGGTCTGCTACCCTCAGGGTTGACCCAACATGGACCGTTCTGGACAGGGCGTTTGCGCCACTGCAGTCGGACGTGGTGTCTGCCGGGACTGCGGACAACGGGCAGTGGGTTGGTTAGGTCAACAGCCAGCCCACGCAGGGTTCCCCTGCTGAGTGGCTGTGGACCTAAGGGAACCCCGCGGGAATCCCTGGACCTGCCCAGCTCCTGACAGACGGCACATGCCCTGCAGTAGTTTGCTACATCCCTGTTCATCCGGGGCCAATAAAACTGGTTCCGAATACCGGCGAGTGTCTTGCGGACCCCTGAGTGCCCTGTCAGAGGATTACCATGTGCGGATTTCAGCACATGTCCCCTGAACGCACTCGGGACCACAAGCCATTTGGTATTCGCGTGGGATCTACCTGTAGGGGGCTGTGCAGACTCACTGTACAGTCTCCCACCTTCCCAGTACACCTTGAAAACGGCCCCGTCTGCGAGGGGCTCAGCGGCTTGCTGCATGAGCACCTCCAGGCTTGGGTCACTTTGTAGTGCGGCTGAGAATACGGCGCTGTCAGTTTCAGCCAACTGGCTCATGTCACACGAGGCCAGCGGCTGAAAGGTCTCATCCCTGCGGTCAGAGGAGGGGGAGGAGGCCGGAACCCCCTCCACCTGTTCTGAGCTCGGGTTCTGAGCAGTGCCGCTGCGCGGTATTGCTAGCACAGGTATAGACATTTTTTCATTACAGACAGGTTGTACAGGAGACTCAGGTACAGTTACAGCATCATCACAACAGACAGTCTGTACCTCAAACTCAGGTGCCTTTGAAGCAGGCACTATTGAACCTGGTACCCTTGAACTGGGCACATTCAACCCACCTCCCCCTGGTGCTCCCCCAAGTGTATAAAGTACCTGGTGGTGGGTGGAGAGTCCGTCTCCTTCCGTGAGCGACAAGGCGGTCGTGGCAGGTTCATAGTAGGACACAAGTTTGCCCAAATCAGTCCCTAGCAACACAGGGACTGGGAGATCCTTCATAACCCCAACAACCCTTTCGTGGACCCCTCCCACTCCCCAATCCAGCTTCACTCTGGCGTGGGCTATGTGGAAAAGGGTGCCCTCTACTCCAGTAAGGGCAAGGGATCGGCTGGAGCTGATGCTCTCCTTTGGCACAAGATGTGAGTGAACTAACGTGATGTCAGCTCCGGTGTCTCGAAATCCGGTGACAACTTTGCCGTTCACTCTAACAAGTTGCTGCTGGTCGGTTCGGTCGCGGATTTCCTGTCCGCGTGCAAACAGGACAAAATCCGATGATCCAGGCTGTGGTTCGCTGGCGGGTTGCCTCTGCTGTGGGTGAGGTGCAGGTGATGCAGATGATCCAGGTGCTGGTGGTGTCTGTCTCCGCTCCGGACAGTCGAATTTCATGTGTCCGGGCTGGCGGCAGTAGTGACAGGTGACCTCTCCAGGCGCTGCGGGCCTGGGTGCAGCAGCTGCGCTGGGTGGCCTCTGTGGCGGACGGCTCACAGGGGCAGGAGGGTCTGCCGAGGTATTGGGCTGACCTCCTCTCCAGCTGGATGGGACAGTTCTGCGTGTATCAGCCACCCGGGTAGTTGCAAAAGTCTCAGCAAGGTCTGCAGCGACAGTTGCTGAAGTCGGCTTGCGTTCTAACACAAATTGTCGTACATCAGCAGGGCAAATGTTCAGAAATTGCTCGAGGACTATCAAGTCCTCCAGGACGCCATAAGACCCTTTGGTGAGGCCTAGAGTCCACTGACGGAGTGTGGTGAGCAAGCTGCTGACCACATCTCGGTACGAATCAGAAGACTTTTTCTGCCAGGCCCTGAACTTTTTCCGATAGGCTTCTGGCGTCAGCTGGTACTTAGTAATGATAGCGTCTTTTATAGCAGCATAATCATTATCCTTCTCCGCAGGCAATTCTGCGAAGGCATCAAGCGCTTTGTAGCGCAGCAACGGTGTCAGATGTCTGGCCCACTGGTCTTGGGACAGACGATACTGACGGCATGCTTTTTCAAAAGACCGCAAAAACAAGTCAATGTCAGTGTCTTTTTCAATATTAGCAAATTTAAATTTTGCACTTACGGGTGCTGCAGCTCCTTCAGCAGGGAGGCTGGGCGGTGAACTCCGGCTGGCCTGTTGCACTTTTGCCATGTTTAGCTCATGCTGTCGTTGGCGCTCCCGTTCTCGTTCTGCAGCAGCAGCGGCTTGCCGCTCCCGTTCCTCTCGTTTTTCCATGTACTGCATGTACTTGTCCAGGTCAGTGTCCATCAGCTTTTGTAATGCCTGCTGCATTAGCGGGTCAGCTCCCATGGACAGTCCAGTACTGGCCGGTTCCGGGCGAGTAATGTCAGAAACTCTGGGATTGGGGTCCATACTGACAGTCTCTGGCGTAACTGTTGCAACAGGGCCCGCAGGATGCTCAACCTCTGTACGCCTAAGATCTTCAGCCTCTGGTTCCCCTTGATTGTCAGATGGGCTGGTATCCACCTCAGCGGACACTCCCGGCTCCCGCAGTTGCTGGGCATCCCATCTGGACAAGTCTGCCATCAGGTCCCGTTTTGTCTTGCGGAGGATGCCAATGCCCCTCTCTTCGCAAAGATTTTCCAGGTCTGCTAGGCACATGTTCTGGTAGTTCCCGGACATTTCCATGCCAAATAAAATAAAACTTTTGGGGAGGGGTACTGGCTACACAGTCTCTGTATATATAAAAAATATATTGCCTTCCAGCTACACCAACGAATTAGTTCGTTTCTCGATAGCGCTAGCGCTATCGCAGATACTTTCAGCACAACACAGATCCCACCACTGCCACCACTGTCACAGGAGCCCTAGTGGTCAGACCACAGATTGCCTTCCAATCGGTTTCTGCACACAGACCATGCAAGCTTTGGTCGCGATCTTTGCGCAGAAACAGACAGGAATTTGGGCAGCAGCCCGACCAGAAGGGAGCCTGTGAGATATGGGTGATTACAACGTCACCCACTGGTTCATGGGATTTGCCACCACCACTGGTATGGGCCAGTGGACCCGATTTACTGACTGACTAATCCTGCGAATAAAACGGTTAAACACACGATATTCTGTCTAGCCAACAACAAACAGTAGCGTATCTTCAGAGACACGGGATCACTTCTGTGTGTGTGCTGATAAGTAGGGTAGCGGAAAGTGAATGACTTGGAGAAAGTCGTTTATTCACGCAATATAAATAATTAATATATACAGACAATTATTAAAATCAACAATCGTTAAGACAGTAATAACCAGTAAGAAAATAAAAGAAGGGAGAAAAATACTTAGTAGGTGGAAAGAGGTCCTTTAGTGGGAAAACTTGTAAAGTCCTTGGTTTCAATCAAAGTCCAGAGTTCAGACCAGGCAGATGCCAGCATATCCTCAAGCTGGCATAAATGAGTTCAAGATGTTTCAGAATGGAGGACACAGCCCGCCTGCTGGCTCTGTGCTTTTGATGAAGCTGGTTTGGGGGTGTGGCAATGCCAGCCCCCTCTGAGCTACCAGCAAATGACAGTTCATTCCCTCTGAGAGATTTTAGAGCTAAACTTATGAATTGCTGTAACTCCTGAACCATACACGTTACATTTAGGGGGGTAACAGCTTCATACTTGGAGGAAAATACAGATTAATATGATACCTGACATGGCTATGAAAGGCCCTGTTGGCTCCTTCAATTAACATCTGAATGTGAAATCTGCTTAGACAACTGAGTTTACACCTCTGGCTTGATCAGCAGTCACAGGGCCAGTCTTCCTGCCAGCTGCTTGTCACCTTATACCTGATGGATGGGCCATCAGCACAGCTTGAAGCCAGGGACTCTCTGGGCCCAGGCTCATTAGCATATCAAAAGGGCCAACCAGCATTTGGAATGGTGCTCTCTTTGCTAAGAAAAGGACTGCAGACCTCCTACACAATAAATCCAGATTGTACCGATTTGAAGCGCAATCGACGCAGGAATCGAGTGCGATCGTTCTTTTCTTCACGGGCGATTCCAGGACGCGCCTGCGTCCCCGCAATCGTCCGTGACAGTCCCCTCGCGGGGAATGAGCAGGGAATCGGCAGTGGCAAGATCCGACCTGTCAGATCTTATCAATCGAGCCGCATCAGCGGCTCGCTGAGCATCGGCACGTGTAGATGTAGCTTACTGCTTGGCTTAGCAATTTGGGCTGCAGCTACACAGAACAGAAGCCTGCTACACAAGAGAAAAGATGTGTCAACTCCTGACTTCATTACTGGCTGCTTCAAGTCTGCTGACTAATTAAAATTTTAAACATTCACCTACCAGAATGTGCAGGATCTAAACTATCAACCTGCCTTTCCTGCAGGAGTTGGCCCACGCAATGTGCATTGCATCTCAACAGGGGTGCCGCGTGTCGGTCTCCTCTCCTCTCTCTCCTATCTCTCCTTGTTGTACCCCCAAGAAAGGGCAGCGCAGACACCCCCAAAAATCTGGGAGCGCCGCAACTGCCCCCCCGGGAGGGGGGGAGCGAGATTACATGGCTGGCTCACCCCCCAGACATGGCCTGTGTCTGTGGGGGGGACCACCCATGCAGCCCCCCAAAGGATAGATTCCCTACCTTGCGTATTTACTTACCTGTGGTGCAAAATTGCATGTCCTGGGAGCGAACACACCAATGGTGGGGTGATGCGAGCAGGAAATCGGCAGTGGCAAGGTCCGACCTGTCAGATCTTATCAATCGAGCCGCATCAGCGGCTCGATAAGCATCAGCACGTGTAGATGTAGCTTAATGCTTGGCAATTTGGGCTGCAGCTACACAGAACAGAAGCCATGGCCAGATTGGAAACTGTCATGGCTCCTAGTGGAAACTGGCCCCTTCTCAGTGTGCTATTTAGAGTTGTATGGCTTCATTGTAATTTTTTTTTTTTTTTTTTTTTTTTTTGCAGGCTGTTGATAAAAGACCTCCGGGCCCCCAACCTGCTTCACGGAGTGGCAGAAAAAGGTATTCAGTGCCACGCGAATTGGATGACAACATACACATGCCCTCTTACCACATTGAAGAATGGGAACGTAAATGCACCCTGGACTTGCTTCCAGAGGCAAGCAAAGGATATGTAACACCTTGCGTCAAGTGTGTCTTTGAGGAGAAAGTGCCCAAAAAACCTACTTCAGCCATTGCTGGCACTACTACTTTACATGAGATGTCAAAGCTGCATCCCAAAAAACGATGGCTAATACGCTACATGCAAGAGCAGAATATCTCACAATTTTAGTTTTAACATTCTCTTGTTTAGGACTAGTAAAATTTTAATATATTTTTTCAGTCAAATAAAAATATCTACTTTTTGTTATGCAGTTGTGGACTTTTTTTTTTACTTGCAGTTAGTGGTGATCATAATTGGTTAATTACAATGTGTAAATGTTTGCAATTACACCTATACATTACAAATTGTTGTTTCAATTGACTTTGTATAATTCGTAATTGCACATGAATTTACACAATTTCATGGCGACTTATAGCAAAGCACCAATATATGCTATTTCTGCAGGTGCTAAATAGGAGCTGTCAGCCATACTATCTTAGGAAAAAACAGATGTAGATAAATACTTGCTCTACTTGTATTGCACTGTCCACATTTTGATTTTAGGGATTTTTCTACAGTAAAGAATACTTAGCATTTCCCATTTTATCTGGCTATTGAAGCCTATCCTGATAGAATGTCCTCCCTAATGCTAGGTGCACACAATGCGTTAGTTTTCCATCCAATTGTCCACTAAAGTCATCTTGTCTTATAAATTTCCATTCACTTATACGAGAAATCAACCAGAAATATTGGACATGATGGAATTTATCTATTGAACCATCTGCTTAAAACTTATGGTGTGTACCTAGCTTTACTCTCCTCTGCCTAACTTGTCTGCCCTTCACGATCGAAAGAAATATTGGCCAATCAGAGGAACAGAGGTGTGGGAGGGAAAAAGGCTTCAGTCAATCAGGCTGCATTAGTTAAGTCTGAGGGTAAGTAGAGAAAAGGACAACCCAGCATGCCCTGCAACTTTTGTGTACCAAATAAGGGTCAGGTAAACTGGGGAATGATCCTTTATCAACAAGGATGCTAACCAGGAAATCCAAATGTCAAAAATCACTATTACATATCAGATAAAATGATTTTATTTTATGCCTGACAGTTGCACTTTAAGGTGAGTGTCATTGTCATTACACTTGCTTAAAATCGTGTTCTTTGGAATTTCAAGCAACACACAATGCTTCCAATGCACAACTGCAGTGCAGTAGGCGCAATGTGTTTTCCACAGCTGCAAAACACTGTTTTCTACACATGTGTGATTCTCTATTGCTGAGGGTCAGCTGCTCTCTGCAAAGAATGCAGATTTCTCCATGGAAAAGAGTTTAGACTGGAGTCTGCAGCCAAATCACTTTACCATGGCCATGTTGGCGTTCAGATGCATGTTAGAGGAAAAACTGCAGCAGGCATCAATATTTCCCTGCAGATTCAAATGCAGCAGGGGCATTGCAAGGATCCTAAAAACCAAGGCACCTTTGCCTGCTGTGATGAAGAAATGGTCATGGGTGGAGCCAAATTTAAATGAACTTGTCAGCAGTCTAAGTAGGCCTGCTCAGCCAAATGTTGCATGAAGCTTCCTCTCCAATACCACTCACAGGACAATGTTCCTTATTAAACATACCTAGGCAGTTACTAAGTTTTGCTGGTCTGATAAGCTGCTGGCAGTCTCCAATCACCTCACAGTATTACCTGGTAGCCTAGTGGGTCCCCCCACTGCATAGTATTCCCTGGTCATCTAGTGGTCCTCTCTGAATAAAAAAACCGAATGCTTAGCTGGGACTCCCTAATTGTCGTCCTGGGATGCTTCAGTTCTCCCAGGCATGTGCAGAGGGGTGCCCAAGCACCCCATTTTTTTAAATCCTCATAAAAAGGCCCCTTTGACTGCAAAAACAAATATCTGCCTCCATCTGATAAGCTCCACCCCTTCCCATGGGAAGCTTCTCTCCATTTGGGACACTTTGAAGTAAGAGGTGCCATACAGGAATCCTAGTGTAACAATCACCACAGCTGTGTGGGAGCAGGTAAGATGGTGTCTCTCTGACAGCAGTGACCTCTCTCAACCTTATACCCACAGGGTCCTCTCCCTCCCCCAGCATGATCAATGCAGTGATCCTGCTTTCCAGCACCCACACTGACCTCTTCCTCCAGCACCCATATTGACCTGTCCTTTCCCCAGCAGCATCGAGCACCTAAACTGACCTCTCCCCCTGCACCCCAATGACTTCCCTTCCAGCAGCACCCACATTGACCTACTGCTAACATCCACCCACACCCTACCCCAATAGCTGGTGCCCAGTACTCACACGACACAAAGTACCTGCACTCACCCTCCACATGGCCCCACTATCTGCACCAAGCACCCACTTAAACAGTACCTACACCCAAAGGATCTGAGCGTGCCCAGACTAGTGCTGCTGCTCTCTAAGGCTGCTCCAGACATTACATCTCATTTCTGCTACCTTAAACCTCTTAATGAAAAGACAGGACTGAAATTTCTGTGGATTCTAATGTAGCACTTCTCAAGCAACACCTATAACCTTTCAGAACACCTGGATTACTTGGGATGGCAAAGATTTAAGATGGATTGGATATTCCTTTGGTATCGCACACGGCTGAACACTGCACACCTTCCTTGGAATTGACCTGAGACCTTAAAGACTTTCTGCCTCTGTGCCCGCTCTCTCCCATCCTGAGTAACTTTCGTCGATTATCTACAGCGTCTATGCTCAATAGACTATATTTTTCTACATATATTATATCTTCAAATTCCTAAACAAAGGACCGTGTTTTCAAATCCATGCTGACCATCCATACATCTCTGTGTAAGGACAATGCAGGCTATACAGGCCCTTTGATCTCTGCAGGATACCAGCCACAGCTGAGAAAGTTCACACCTTGACTCTAAATAGGGCCTTTCTCAGCAGGAACCCTGAGCTGTCTCTTGTCCATCCTAATGTATAAACATCAATATTCAGCAGAGAGACTTTTAGCTGTATACCAACCAAGAAATATTTATCCAATTGACAAATCCACAATAATTCTACTTAAGTCTGTTGGAATCTTCAGAAAGACAGAGAGGATCAAGAGGACGTGGGAAAAGACGTTCTTCACCGCAGAACCAAAATAACTCTGTGACAAAATCTACAGAGTACACCCAGTCAACAACCCGAATAGCTCCAGAAGAGATGACAGCCACACATCTGGAGACTGTTCTGTCCTGGAATCATCAATCTCAGACCCTAGCTCCCAGGGTAGCCCCATCAAGGCTGTCCTCTGTAAGTCAGATCAATAAACAAAACAACAATCATACATGATCTAATAGTCTTCTGATCTGGCCTGCCTGACTGAAACCTGGCTTTCTGAGGCCACCGTGCCAACAAACTATTCCGTGATATACTGCAACAGGAAAGAATGCAGGGGAGGAGGGGTTGCACTTTGCTTTAGATCAGCTTTGAAAATCAGACCACTTACTGTAGGTCCTACCAACTCGTTTGAATGCTTGGGGGTGCAACTTTCAGCTGAGAAAAACACTAACATATTGCTGATCTACCGCCCACCAGAAAAATACTCAGACTTCCTTAAGGAACTTTATAGACCTCCTATGCAACCCAACACTGGAACACCCCAGATGGATTGTTCTTGGAGATTTCAATACATGGGTGGATGACTCCTCTTCAAAATTTGGAATAGAGCTATCTCGTGCCTTACATGAACTGGGCTTCCTCCAATCAATCAGCTCTGCTACTCACAGGAAAGGTCACACTCTGGACCTTATATTCCATACTGGGCTGTCAATAGCCAATGTGGAAATTAATCCTGTTTCCTGGTCAGACCATCACACTATCCACTTCTCCCTCTCAATACCAGCTGTCAAACACCAGGTCAAGAATCAAAATATTGCCGCTTAAAAGGGCTAACACCTCAACATATCCGAGATAACCTTAGCTTTGATGAATTGACTGACTCCAGCTTGGACCCCGATACTCTGGTGTTTAAATACAACAAATGTGTGTCCTCCACCTTTGAGACCATTGCTCCTCTGCGCACCAAATATCTTACTCCACACCATCATGCACAGTGGTTTGATAATGCTATAAAAGAGCTGAAAAGACAAGGCCGAAAACTTGAGACTGTGGCGCAAATCTCCGTCCCCAGAAGACAAACATGCCTTAATCCTCCACTTGAAGAGCTACCAAAAGGTAATCATGGGAAAAAAAAATCATCCTTTCTATCACAAGAGATTGCAAATGCAGTTAACAAACCAGCCCAACTGTTCCGCACAGTGGAAAAACTCTGCAACCCGGCATGTCAAAAACGTAATATCGAGTCTTCAAAGGACCTCTGTGACCAATTTGCCCATTTCTTCACAGACAAAGTCTCCGCTATAAGGTCCGCCATCCAACTTAAAGCATCTGAGCCTAATATAGCGCCGAAGACCATTAGCAGAGACAATGTAATGCCTTGGTCAAACTTCAAAGAAATTGATGAAGTCACATCAAGCATCCTCCTTCATGTCCGCCTAACTACCTGTGACCTGGATCCTGGCCCAACACAGTTCATGTTGAACTGCCCCGACCTGTTCGTACCGGTATTCCTAAAAATTGTTAACTGTTCCTTTAAAATCAGGGATATTTCCTGCTTTACTGAAGGAAGCAATCATCAGGCCTCTCCTCAAAAAACCCTCCCTGGAGCCAGATGCAATGACCAGCTACAGACCTGTCTCTAACCTCCCCTTTCTGGGCAAGCTAATTGAAAAAGCTGTCTACCTCCAGCTAGAAGCCAAAATCCTACAAAACAGTTATGACCCATTCCACTCTGGCTTCAGGAAACACCACAGCACTGAAACTGCCCTCATCCAAATATGCAACCACCTGCTCATGGCAAGAGACAGAGTGCTCGATCCTCATACTGCTAGACCTTTCTGCAGCCTTTGATACAGTTGACCATGACATCTTGATAAACAGGCTACAGGAATACTGCGGCATTGATGGCATAGTTCTTCAGTGGTTCCAATCCTTCTTGAGTGGCAGAACCCACAAAGTGTCTATGGGGCCCTTCCTGTCCACCCCTGTATCACCTAAGTATGGGGTGCCCCAGGGCTCAATCCTCTCTCACCTGCTTTTCACGATTTACATGTTACCGCTGGGAAAACGAATCCAAAAACATTGCCTGACAAACCACTGCTATGCAGAGAACACCCAACTATATCTTTCCTTCAAGCCTGGTGTGACAGACCCAACTCTAACTATAAACGCCTGCTTACGTGAACTGCAGAAATGGATGAATGACAACTGGCTGAAACTAAATGCAGACAAAACTGAAGTCCTTCTGATTGGAGGGCAGAGCATGATAACGAAACAACTTAACTTGCAGTCTTCACCACTGGGAATAGGAGGCACGGATCTACGCAGCTCTAATCATGTGCATAGCCTGGGAGTTCTAATTGATTGGGATTTAAACTTCAGAACTCAAATCTCTGCTGTGGTGAAATCATCCTATTTTCACCTGAAGAACATTGCAAAAATCAAGCACCTCATACCCCCAGAAGATCTGCCAACCTTAGTCCACGCCTTCATCACATCCCGACTGGACTACTGCAATGCTCTCTACACTGGCCTTCCAAAAAGGTATTGTACCGTCTACAGCTGATACAGAATAGAATACTGCTGCCAGACTGCTAACCAACCAACCCCGTCACTGCCACATAACGCCAGTCCTGCACTCCCTTCACTGGCTACCTATAGAATGGAGGGTCCTATTCAAGATCTGCCTACTGACATTTAAATCCCTGAATAATCTAGGCCCTGGATACATGAAAGATATGTTGCAGCTACGTAGCAATCCCCGCATTCTCAGATCAACAGGTTCTAATAATCTAGTCATACCCAGAGTCCACTTGGAAACTTTTGGTCCCGGAGCCTTCTGTCATGCTGCCCCTACGTTTTGGAACTCCTTACCTCAACCGATCAAGACAGCTCCATCCCTGGACGTATTTAAATCCAGACTGAAAACCCTCCTGTTCAGTTTGGCATTTGCAGAAATATAACATTTGTTGTGTGAATACTTCATCCTACTAACTACTGAATCTGAGAAAGCCTAAGCGCTTTGAGTCCTATGGGAGAAAAGCGCTATAGAAATGTTATTGTATTATATTGTATTTAAAACCCATGATGCCCGATGCCTACCAATCACCAGTACAGGTATGGCACCAAGTACTCACACCCATATCACACTCAGTACCTGCACCCACATGACATCTAGTACATGCACCCAGAGCTCACATGGCACTAAGTACCTGCAATCAATACCCACCCATAGCCAGAACCCACATGACACCCTGCAGAGCCGGCCTTTGGCGGTGGCAAGTGGGGCAATTGTCCCAGGCCCTGCACTCTCTGCAGCAGTGGGTAGAGCTGGCAAAGTAGTTAAAAACTCACGTTTCTTCCTCCAATGCTCAGCTTCATTCTTTCCTGTGCTGGCATCTGTGTATTGGTAACAGTGCTCCCTGTGGTGACATGCAGTCACGTCATCCCAGGGGGTGCTGTTACCAATACACAGATGTCGGGACAGGAAAGAGATGGAAGCTGTGAGCATCGGAGGAAGAAATGTGAGTTTTTAACTGTACCCGCTCTCCCCACCGCTGCAGCCACCTTCCCATCTAACATGTACTACAGGCACCTATCTAACCTATACTGCGGGGCACCTACCTATCTAACCTATACAGAATGTGTGTTTCCACAGCATATGTCTCTAGGCCCCGCATACTCTAACGCCACCTCTGCACCCTGTAACCACACCCTGATCCCACATGGCACAGCATCTGCATTCAGCACCCCTTGATGACCAGTACCCCCTAGCCAGAAATGAGGGAGACCGTGCAGCCACCAGTGACAGGTCAGGGGGGGGGGGGGGGGGGAGAGATAAGTGCACAAGGCTTTTTTTTGTGTGTGGAAATTTAAGCACCCCCCACTTAAGGACACTCTGCATGGCCCTGAGTCCTCTGACTGGCCCAGTCTCTTCCTCTAGTTGCCACCAGTCCTGCTGTGCTGTGGATGCTCCCATTGCCAGAAGCATTCTATGCCTCCTGGCAACAGGACTATGAGCGGACAGGCTGCGCATGCACAGTATGCGCCAATTGGAGGAAGAAACTGGGCCAGCCAGCGGAGGATCGGAGCGTCTCCTGAAAGAAATATAAAGGCTTTGATTTTTTTTTTTTTTTTGTCTCTGGTACACTTTAATCAATAATTCCATAGAAGAAAAAGCACAACCTATTAATGTCAAAGGGCTGGTGGAAATGGAGATAAAACAGCAAATATCATCCTACTTTCACCACAGTACACATCTCAATCATGTGCCATCCATCCTCCCTCCTACCTAGATAAGAATTCACACTACTTTGTTATTTCTGAACAGTGTCAGTATAGTGTGTTACATTTATTTTTTTTTCTGCTACAGCTGATCCATGATCATTATGGGTGATATTTATTGTATGTGCATGAGGCTTTAATAGAAACGGTATATTTCATTTGTGTTCTCACACCATAAGTCACCTCCAGTGTATGCTTATTGATAATGATTTACATACTGCCATCTTCAGTGGTACATTTAGAAGACACAAAAAGGAGAGAGCCCTTGCGAGTTTACGATCTAAAGACATAGAAAAGAAACAAACCTTATCTTTCATTGTCAGGTAAGATGCCATTTTGCATCTCTAAAGCCTGGCACACACCATGCAATTTCCTGTCAGATAGATGGGTCAAACAGAATCTCCAACAGGTCTGATCTGATTTCTGATCAATTTGCATAAAAGTGATCAGGAAAATGATCGGAAATCTGATCTGATGGAAATTATCTATTGACCAATCTATCAGATGGGAAATTGCATGGTGTGTACCAAGCATAAAGCAGCAGCTAACAGATGAGCTTTAGCCAAAGAATTTCCCAATAGTTTCATGAATTAAACCTTTCTTCCTACAACCAACCAATCAGATTTTAACATAAAAAACTGGTGGCTCTTATGCTCGCTCATGTGTTATTTAGATCTTTATTTACTGTATAACTAATTTAACAATGAAGCTGCTTGGTTATAGTCTGATACTACAGACATGTAAAACATGATTTGTGAAGGGTTCAGTTTCCCTTTAGGGTCCTTTCACACGGTTCAAGTTGCAATAACATCGTGAACCAAGGTACAGATCTCTCTCTGATCAGAGAGAGATCTGTTGGCTGCCCATACACTCTGCAGGCTGATTCCCGATCAATTGCAGCATTAAATCTCTCAGGAATCAGCCTTGTGACATTGCATCCGCTGCCTCCGTTGATATCTTCCCCCCCCCCCCCCCCTCCAAATACTTGTGCCTCCGTAATGCATTACAATGTCTCGCCCATCTGCTACCACCACTAGTATCCAGCCCTCCAGCTTCATGTGGTTGCTGGGGTATAGCACATGGGCCCCGTTTGACGTCACACGCACGTACAATGCGCCAGCAGCCATATGGGGCACCAATGCAGAAGCTGGAGGGCTGGCGGCAGCAGCAGACAAGTGAGATACTTTAATGCATGAGGGGGGCACATTAACACAAAGGGACAGCAGCCAGGGGTTCCGTCACGTTTGTTGCTCGTCCCGATATCACACACTACTACTGCCACACACCCGATCTACCACATCGGCCCCAAATTTTCCAGCATGCTTGATATGAGACCAGTCGGGCCAAAACCGGTTGAATCGTCGATTGGACATGCTTTTTGCAGCAGCGATTTTCATCCGGTTCAATAATTATTGAATCAGATAGTTGATTGGCTGCAAAATCACGAGATGTATGGCCACCTGAAACACGCCTGTTGTTCGATAAATGCACAGCATGATATCCTGCCACAACACAAACATACTGATAATAAATAAAACCATACAATTTTCCTAGACAGGGCTGGTTCTAGACTTTTTGTTGTCAGAGGCAAACTTGTGAGGATTTAACCTTCCTGGCGGTAAGCCCGAGCTGAGCTCGGGCTATGCCGCGCAGGAGGATATCTCTGCTTCTAGTGGAGCGATTCGCCCCATTCAAAGTGCTGTACGCGCAGCTAGCACTTTGCTAGCCGCACGTACAGCTCGATCGCCGCCGCTCTGCGGTGATCGCCCGCACGCAGCGGCGGAAGAGGGCCCCCCCCGCCAAAGCCCTGCTCTGCCCGGACCAACGAGTTCCAGGCAGCGCTATGGGCTAGATCGGAGGCGTCTGACATCAGGACGTCGGCTGACGTCCATGACGTCATTCCGATCGTCGCCATGGCAACAGGAGAAGCCAAACAGGGGAACGCGTTATATACGCGTTCCCCTGTTTGCTATTGATGCCGGCGACGATCGCACTAGAGGGACACATGCGCCCTCTAGTGGTGTTTCATGTAGCTACCACTCTGGTAGCTTTACATGAAACAAAAATAAATAAATAAAAAAAAATGGATTTCTGCCTAATTGGCATAAAAAATTAACCGCCAGGAGGGTTAAAGAGAAACTCCGACCAAGAATTGAACTTTATCCCAATCAGTAGCTGATACTCCCTTTTACGTGAGAAATCTATTCCTTTTCACAAACAGACCATCAGGGGGTGCTGTATGACTGATATTGTGGTGAAACCCCTCCCACAAGAAGCTCTGAGTACCGTGGTACTTCAGGCAGTTTCCTGTCTGTGAACCTTATTGCATTGTGGGAAATAGCTGTTTACAGCTGTTTCCAACTGCCCAAGCAGCATACAGCAGCTACATCACCTGCCAACAGTAAAAATGGCACCATGTGATAAATGTCAGAATGTGAATCAGGGATTTATATGATTTTACAATGGGCAAACACTGACTAAATCATTTATACATAATTATTGTAAAAATGAAGCTCTTATTTTATTACATTATTTTCACTGGAGTTCCTCTTTAAGGTGGCCATACATCAGAAGATTATGGGAAGATTCAACAAAGAGACAAATGTATCTCTAATCGAATCTGATTAAAGAAAGATTTGCATCTTTGTTGAAGCTGCCCACATACTGCAGGCCAATTACCGTCTGATTTCAGCATGAAATCTCCAGGAAATTGGTTGAGCCTGCCACGTCCACCCCGCTGCTGCCCCCCTAATGTATATGTGCCCCCCATGACTACATTTATACATTACCTGTCCTGTGTCAGTCTCTGAGTGGTGTCTATCCTTCTTTGGGTGGCACTCCTGCATACACGCTGACATTGACGCATAGCGTGCCATCACACGCTATGCGGCACCACCACATCACACACTATGTGCCATTCCCAAATCAGCTGCCATACCGCCGCACACCTGATCAACCAACTTCAATTGATAAATGCGAGCAAATTGGTTGATCGGCTGCCAAAGTCGACAGATGTATGAGCACCTTTATTAGTATGTGTACTTCCTTTGCCAATTGTCTCTTGCATCTCAGGAGGGCATTACAGTTACAGATATAAAACCAATACAAATAAGAAATCCAGAATTTTACCCCCTACAAGTGAGGACTAAGCCTGTTGATTTGTTTTAGAATCAAGTAGAAAAGGAATTGATAAACATTGAGAGGATACACAAGGCTCCCTCTGATTTTATGCTTATGTACACACTATGAGATTTTATGGTTGATTTACTATCGGACCGATTATTTCCAACATGTCCGATTTGCTTTCCGATCGATTTCCAAGCATTTTCCGATTCATTTCCTATTAAAGTTAATGAAAATAGATCGGAAATCGATCGGAAAGCAAATCGGACATGTTGGAAATAATCGATCTGACAGTAAATCGACCATAAAATCCCATAGTGTGTACCCAGCATTACAGTTAGAGAAAAGCAAGCCTTGGATTCCCTGGAGAATAATGCTTCCATAGTGGTTAGTAATGCGGACAAAGGGAGTTCGGTGATAATTTTGAATGCAATGGATTATGAGAGGGAGGCTCTCAGACAGTTGCAAGATATAAACACCTACAGTTCTCTTCCGTCGGACTCTACAATGCATTTTTCTGAGAAGCTGGGTCTCCTATTAGACAAGGGTGTACACATGGATTTCCTAAGCAAAAAGATGAGGGACTATTTGATGGTTAAAAGACCATCACCATGTCCAGCTTATTTATTTTTCAATAAAGATTAGACTTTTATTATGTCAGTGAAGTGGATCTTCCTTTCTTTTTAAACCTTTATTTGTAGTGAGAAGTTTTTAGAGATGTATTGTGTTCTTTGTCATACACACCTACCAACAATCTGTCCAATTATCTTCCAAACTTGTCTGTTGGAAGATAAGATGGGTGTGTGTACAGCTGACAAACAACCAGAGGACCAACTGATAACATGTTGTTTGCCAGATCCAACCGGTAACTCAATCTGACCAACTATCAGGCAGTTTGGATTGTGTGTACAAGTCTTTTGAACAACTTTATTGTTTTTGAATGAGGAAATGTTGTGAAGCTTGTAATTTAGCTTGCATGCATAGTATTTAAGTGAGTTGGTGGTTTAGTTGGTTGGCGTTTGTATATGTACTTGTCAGGTAAACAACTTGTTGTGTGGTTAGTTGTGCATTAAGTTGGACGTGTGTACGGGCCTTAAGGTTCATACACACCTACCAACTTTCTGTCCAACTATCTGTTAAACTTGTCTGCTAAGCCCCGTACAACTTTGTTGTGAAACAACTTGAAACAACTAAAACAAATCTTTTGCTATTGTTAAAACAGCTGATAAGACTGATAGGAAGGTAATCCAACTATTGGATTGACTTCTTATCAGTCTTATCAGCTTTTTGAACAATAGCAAAAGACTTATTTTAGTTGTTTCAACTTGTTTCACAGCAAAAGCTGTTTGACAATTTTGCGGCATAAAAGACTGCTGTTGAGCATGTGAATTTGGCAGGTAGTTGGACAGATTGTTGGTAGGTGTGTATGAACCTTTAAGTGAAACATATTTATATTTCAATGAGGAATAACAAGCCAGTGCTCATGGCCAGGATATAAGGACAAACAGCAGTTCAGTGATTTAATTCTACTCTGGTTTTTGGTCATCGCTGAGCAAAGACATCATTCCGGAGCAGTGAGCACAAGCATCACGATGAAGACTATATCGCTATCAAAACCTGCAAATGTAAGTTGCTGTTATCTTTATTTTGAACTTAAATAGTATTGGCATCTTCTGCAGAACTTCATGGTCCATAGCCATGTCACTGTCAGGAGCTCACAATCCACTACCACAGTGATAGATTGCAATGTCCTCTTGAAATACTTGACTAAAGAAACCTGAGGTAAGAGGCATATGGAGGCTGCCATATTTTTTTCCTTTTAAACAATACCAGTTTCCTGGTTGACCTGCTGATCTTTCTGGTCAGTAGTGTCTGACTCTGAATCACACACCCAAATGTGGCTAATCTTGTTCGATTTTTTCAGAAACATCTGATCTGCACGCTTGTTCAGGGTCTATGGCTGAACATATTGGAGACAGAGGATTAGCAGGACAGCCAGGCAATGTGCATTGTTTATAAGGAAATAAATACGTCAGTCATATGTCTCTTTTATCACGTCTTCATTTATAATGATTCTGTGATAATGAAAGCACAAGTGCAGCCATTTGTTGCTTTGTTCTGGGTGTGGTGCTCAGCCCATGATTAGTAAATCATTGATCTGGAACAAACACATGGCCAGTAGAAGGCCTGACTGGTATTCTTCTCCTGAGTCACTAACTAATCACATTATCATGTTATCATAGCTAGCAAATCATACAAATTCAGCAGTCATACAACTTTTCTGGATAACAGCAATCTGACCAGATTGTTTTGGAGATCCCGACCCCATGTTTCCACACCATTCTATTTGAAAATCATTAGACTTGATGTGGTATAGTATGTTTTAAAAATATAAGGGATTGGCATCATTCTTTATGATTAAAACATTTTAAGGACACCTGACGTAAGATGGATATGGAGGCTGACATATTTATTTTCTTCTAGCTCCGGGCAGTTCGCTCGCATCTTGGGGTCCGGGGGCCCCTGTACACATGTCTGACTATCAGCTGAGGTGGTCGTTATCGCCACCTTTGTCAGGGGTGTATATGGGCCTTAATGCTGGGCAGGGTTGCTCAAATGTACCAAAATTCGATTCGGGTACATTTGAATTTGGGCCCGCGGAAAATTCAGATTCGATCGCCGAATTCGGTTCGGATTCGGTTCGGGTTGGATAAAAAAATTTGGGAAAAATTTGTGTTCGCAAATTCGGATGGGGTTTTTTTTTTCAAAAAGAAAAATGTGATGGAAAACTTTTTTTTCAGCATTTCTTGTTTATTCATCGTCACAGTCTTCTTTTTTTTTCTCTCCTTCTCCTTCGTTTTTTCCCTTACAGAACTGTACTGTTGTAAAATGTTATCTTCAACACCAGCATAGCTATTGTAGTGGCGTAATAGCTAGTGGCGCATGGCAGCAGCGCATAATTCTGTGGACCCTGGCGGTGGGAACACAGACAGGCAGGAGGATAACTATAGCAGCAGCAGGAGGAGGAGTGGCGAATGGCAGCAGGCAATGTATTTGTAACGATTGCGGGTTTCTATATCCGTGGTCAGCGTACAAGATGCGCGCTGACACAGCGGAAATCCTCCACAAGCGTATAATTAGCTAGTACCCAGCTTGGATGCAATGCACCAGTAGAGGGCAATTCCCACCAGCAGATGGAGCTGTGGAGTGCAGACGAGCACAGCCTCTGCACGGCCACAGATGCCAGAAGGAAATTGTACAGATAAAGGCAAAGTAGGGCACGATAGCCCTCCAAAAGAGAGAGCACAGAGACAGACTAAATGTGTGTTCCCCAATCTAGTCGCCACGCAGCGACGGCGAACACACATTCGCAGAAACAAAGCGGGAACGCAATCGCAAGAGAGAGGCGATTGCCAGAAGTTACACAAGGCTTAACAGAACAGAACACGAGAGTAGCAAAGGCACAGCAAACAACAATGAAAAGATAAGGAAAATAACAAATGCTAGCTAAACGCGAACACCGCACTTATTCGCAACAGTGAACGCGTTTCTTCACGGTCACCGCGCGTTAGACACCCAGTGATAAGCGTGCCACCCTAACTGACCAATGACACACAAACACAAAATAGAGAATGCAAACACTTGCTAAACGGTTACCTCACCAAGCCTACAGCAAGCGTTCATACAAGACAAGACAGAGAGGAGGAGCGGCCAGCAGCAACCACAGCTCTGGCCTACACTCCCAGACAGAGTTCAGAAGGAACCACCGCTGCTACCGCTAGAGCGAGTGCGATCCAGACAGACAAACAGATGGGGCTACCAGTAGCAACCGCTGCTCTGGTTAGCACCCCTGAGGCAGAATACAGAAGAAGGCACTGCCACTACCACTAGGGCGAGTGCGATCCAGACAGATGAACAGAAGGGGCTACCAGTAGCAGCCGCTGCTCTGGTTAGCACCCCCAGACAGACAGAACGATTCCCTGTGGACCGCCACTGGCGACAAGGCAATCGAGACAAAGACTGAACAGGCAAAACAGATAAAGCAACCTGACTGTACTAGAAGAGCTGCCTAGTGCAGACCCAAGAAATTACTCTAAGATAAACTTTAGCAAACAAACAGGGCTGATACTCTAGGAGAGTTCATCAGTAACAAACCATGAAGATGACCAGCAAAGGATTCTGGGAGAACATGGTATTTATACTGCCAGCCTTCAAAGGAGGCAGCTAGGCAATTTGCATAACAAATATATGCAAATTCCTCAGCAGCAGAGCAGGTCAGAAACTTGCAAGAAAAAGACAGGTCTCTTTTCCAGAGACCTGCAGCCCTCAGACTTAAAGTGAACCTCCAGACTATAAAAAAAAATCGACTCAGCAGCACTGAAAAGGCCTGGTGTTTCTTTAACAGTTTCACAGCATCAGAACTTTGTTTCTCTTATACAAGCCTCATTTTTAGCTGCACAGAAGAAAACTGCCCGGGCTTTTTCCCCCGGATGCTGTGCAAAGCATGATGGGATTTCTGATGATGATCTTGTTCTGCTGTTTTGGTGCAATTTTTTTTTTTTTTACATTTTGAATTTGACATTTGAAGCCTAGCGCATGCAGCTGGGACGTGTTATCAGGACACAGGACAGTTGGAACTGTGTCTTATGCTCCTTGTCACCTCCTTTCAACCAAAAAGATGGCTGCCCCATGACAAAGATGGCAGCCCCCATAAATCACAAACATTTGCCTGTTCTTTTAAAACCGGGTGGGTAAAAAATTATATTACCTATCTATTGTAATTAACATAACTAACGTAACTTAATGACAGTATGTTTGTTTAGGCTGAAGTTCCCCTTTAAGGAATGGTCAAACAGCTGTCTGTCTGTGGAGACAGCTGAGCGGATCATTACAGTATTCTGTGGACCCTGGCGGTGGGAGCAAAGACAGCAGGATAACTACAGCAGCAGGAAGAGGAGTGACGTGTGGCAGCAGCAGGCATGCATTGTGTGGTGAACAGCAGGAGGATGAAAATCAGCGCTTCGTAATATGTTGGCGCTGTATAAATACAATAAATATACAAATAAATAAATAAATCTGTGAATTCATAAATATATAAATACATCAGCAACAGCAGCAGGAAGAGGAGTGACGTGTGGCAGCAGCAGGCATGTCACGGGCCATGGTAGCTAGCGTTACTACCACAGCAAGTGAAGAAACACCAGGCCAAATTATCAGGACCACGAGAATGAAGGTTTATGTTGTCAAAGAATGATTCCCAGGCACCTCATGTCCTCCTCTCGCCGACAGTAGGTGCCAGGAACGTGCCTTCAATCCAGGCCTGGTTGATCTTCAAAAATGTCAGTCTGTACACTCCCTCTGTGGACAGACGAGAGCGCTTCTCGGTGACCACGCCACCGGCCGCACTGAAGCACCTCTCGGACAAGCACGCTGGAAGGGGGGCAAGAAAGGACTTCCAGGGTGTACTGCGCCAGCTCACTCCAGATGTGCAACCGCTCCACCCAGTACTCAATGAGGTCCACGCTGCCGGTGTCAAGCCCACTGAAGGATCCCATGTACTCAGCCACCATCTGGGCCATGCGCTGACTGTGGCTTTCAGAGGAGGTGGATGCTGCACGCACCTTCTCTCTCGGCTGCTCTACTGTCATGTAGAGCACCTGCGTCAATGACAGCAGGTCTCCTGGGCGCCTGACGCTGCTGCTGCTGGCCGCAGGCACCGGCTGCTGTGCTGGCTGGACAGGGACAGAGGGGGTGGAAGCCTGGGGGAAGGCTTCCTCCAGTCGCCGAACAAGGAACTGCTGCAACTCGCTTGTGCGATGCTCACGTCCTCTAGCAGGCAGAAACTGAGCCCACTTCCCCCTCAGCCGTGGATCCAGGATCATGCTGACGCAGACGTCCTCCCTCGCTTGCATCTGCTTCACCCTGGGGTCTGTGCGCAGGCAACGCAGCATGTGCGCTGCCATGGGGAACAGGGTGGTCCGTGACACAGAGACATCAGGGTCAGCATCCTCCTCTGGCTCCTGAGCCTCTTCCTCCTCTCTCCACTGCTGCGCTCCGCTGTTCGCCCTCAGCAGCGACGTCCAGCACCTCCAACTCCTCCTCATCCTCCTCCAGGGATTCAAATTCCTGCACAGCAATGGAATGCGCAGGCGGCTGCTGTTCCAGCTGCTTCCGGGCCTCCTCCCCCAAATCCACCAAATCGCCAAGTGCCCTGTCCAGCAGAAAAACAAAGGGCACCCACTGGCAGAGGGATGCCCGCTCCTGGCTCACCAGGTTGGTTCCCTGCAGGAAGGGAGCCAACACCAAGCAGACCTGCTGCATTTGCCCCCACTGTGCGTTGGTGAGGAGCTGGAGTTTGGGGTTGCCTTCCAGAGTGGCCTCCACGATGTACCAGTTGACTGCCCTCCTCTGCTCAACCAGCCACTCCAACATCGCCAGGGTGAAGTTCCAGCGAGTCGGCACATCGATGACAAGGTGGTGTCGTAGCAGGCCCTCGCGCTGCTGGATCTCTGCCAGCTTTGATGCAGCAGCAGCTGAGCGGCGGAAAGTGTGCACAATTTTCCACCCCGCTTCCAACAGCTCCTCCATCCCCTGGTTGGTGCGCAGGAACTTCTGCACCACCAGGTTCAGGACGTGGGCCAAGCAGGGGATGTGGGATAAGTGTCCCCTGCTGATGGCAGACAGCAGGTTGGCGGCATTGTCGGACACCACCAATCCGACTCGGAGGCCTCTGGGGGTCAGCCACGTCTTCTCCTGCTCCCTCAGGTAGCGGAGCACGTTGGCTGATGTCAGACTGTTCTTCCCAATGCTGACCATCTCCAGCAGTGCTTGGCAGTGGCGGGCCTTCACGCAGCTGTTGCGTTGTCACTTGGTGGCGGGAGCTGCTGCTTCTCCCCTGACCCCACGTGGTGGCACCACATAGTGGGCGACTGGTGCCGCTGCTGCTGCTGATGCGCCCGAGGGTGGACCTGCTGCTTTCTCGCTCGGGCTTTCCACCAGGCTGATCCAGTGTGCCGTAAAGGACAGATAGCGTTCTGTCCCAAAACAGCTGCTCCATGAATCCATGGTTATGTGGATCCACACACTCACAGCGTGATCGAGTGCGCGGCCCACGTTCGCCATAGCAAACCGGTGCAGTGCTGAGATCGTCGTGCGGGAGAAGTAGTGGCGGCTGGGGACTTGCCACTCCGGGATCCCAAAATGCAGCAGCGCTCTCATGTCACTCCCCTCCTGCACGAAGGAATATGACAGGAGCTGGGAGCACATGGCCCGGGCAAGCAACCCGTTCAGCACCCGGATGCGCCTGTGAGCGGGAGGCAACACCTTGGTCACACCGGTAAAGGACTAGATTAGCAGGGTCTGGCAGCGTTTGCCTGCGTGGGAGGATGAGGAGGCCACTGTGGAGGGAGCGGATGAGGCCACTGTGGTGGTGGTGGTGGGGGGGGGGTAGGAGTGAGTTGCTTCTGTGCTCCTGCTGCTGGGTGGGATGCTGCTGCTGCTGCTGAAACCACAGCCTGCGCTTGACTCTCCATAATGGGCCAGGGGCGACGACTCATCTCAAAGATGGGCGCAACGCGCTGCTGTTGCGCCTCTGCTCCCTCCTCCACAACTCAGGTCAGTGGCTGGTGGCGGACCAGTCACAGACCTGCTGCTGGCAGTGGCTGCTGCAATGGCGCTGCCTCTCCTGGTGGTGCCTCGTCCTCTACCTCTGCCAGTCATTTTGCACTTATATACGAATACAGTAAAAAAAAAACAAATGTGTAGAAAACGGCGGGAAAGAGTGTAAACTTTAATTAAGTCTGGTGGTGGTGACTGACTGGTGGTAAGTGTCAACAAAAAGTTTTTTAAGTAGTAGTAGTACTACTACTAACAGTGAGTCTCTACAGTACTAACTCGTGTGACAGTGGGTGACAATTACGGTCGGTCACACACGGTCAGACGCAATCAATAGGGTGCGCTGGCAAATGACAGTCACAGCAGGTGACAAGAAGGGATGCTGGCCTGCAAATGTAACAATTTACTACAGAAAGGTAATAAATCACACAGTAACAAATGAAAAAAAATTAAATGAAGGGGTGGGTAGTGTAAGTAGTGGAAGACTACCACCTACCTAGTAGTAGTACGGTTGTACGCACAGGTAGTAACTATGAAACGCCTGCTGTACTAAACAGTAAACAATATAACTGCCAGACAGTGGGTGACCACTTACAGTCGGTCGGTCACACACGGTCAGACACAATCAATAGGGTGCGCTGGCAAATGACAGTCACACAGCAGGTGACAACAAGGGATGCTGGCCTGTACACAGTAAATCAGTAACTAACTAGTATTAACTAACAGTACTGAAGCTATAAACTAACAGACTACAGCAAACAGCAGCAGTACAATTTAACTAAACTACTATAGTACACAACTAACTAGAATCCCTAACCTACCTAAGCTAGTAGTAGGCTAAGGCTGCCCTAGGCTAGCAGGCCTAGCCTGCACACAGACTAACACTAGCCTAGCACAGTATACAGTACACACTAGCTGTCTATAAACAATCAAATTACTATCTATTTATATAACAGTACAATGAATGTGTTTAGGAGGTGTTTACGAAGCAAAACGCTAGGTTTAGCACAGAATACACTTGATCAGACACGCAGCACAGCACTGGAGATGCTCTCAGTACCAGCTCAGTCACACAAGTGCGTAGCTCCGCAAAATGGCCGCCGCCTTATATAGAGGAGTGGAGGGCCAGGCTCTTCTCCTCTGATTGGTTGCTACCGTTGCCAGGGACTCGGAAGGAGGAATTCTGATTGGCCCACATCACTCCCGAATCCGAACCCAACACGTCATCTGGCCGAATTCAAATGCGCACATTCGCCCGCCTTCGGCTTCGGGTTCGGCGCATTCGGCTTCGACTTCGGGAGCGCTGAAATTTACCCGAATAATTCAGGTAAATTCGCATTCGGGAGTCCTGGAGAGCAACCCTGATGCTGGGTACACACGATAAGTTTTTCCGCTCCATTTTCCACCCGATCGTTTTTTCCGCTTGATTCATCTAACGAACCCATCTATTGGGAGTAAAAACATATTGGGCTTGATTCACAAAGCGGTGCTAACAGTTAGCACGCTGGTGAAAAGCCCTTTATCACGCCTAAACTCAGTTTAGGCGTGATAAGTTTAGGCGTGATAAGTTTAGGCGTGATAACTATAGCACCAACTGGGTTAGCACCGCAGTGCACAGCTGATCAAAAGTTTTGCTCTAGCAAAGTCTGGTGCACTTCGCATAGAGTTTAATGGCACTACTTTGCGTGCGATCTAAACTTATCTAAACTTATCCCGCCTAAACTGGCTTTTCACCAGCGTGGTGCAATGGTTATCATCACGCCTAAAGTCTCTAACTGGCAATATATATGCAAAAAGACTCGCACACCAGCATGAGATTCAACAAAATTATATACAAACAAGTGCAAATAATGCACTATGCACAAATAACATAAGTGTATTGGCAACAAGAGACCAAACCGGTCAAGAGAAATACAGCATAATGGTATATGTCAGCACAACATGACGTAAATGGCTGCACAAGCAGTATCCCTTTAAGAGCAGCAATGAAAAAACACAAGCACAGTTTTAAACATGAATGCAGTACATACAAATGGTAAGATAGCAAGGGATACAGTCAAACAATTGTGCAGTTACAACATGAATGGTATACCCTGACAGCGGCTGTTTCGGGGGTTCCTTTCCTCAGAGGGTATCACCTGGCTCAGTGCTGCTAACTTGCACAGCGATTCCACATCTTTAAGTCAATCGTCCCTACGTCCCTACCCATACAGGGTCTAACCTTGAACTCGATTGTGATCTTTTTAACTTTTTCAGGTCCATCCGGATAAAGGCCTTTTTTGCCAATCGGCCTCCCGTCCCGACACCCACCCCCACCAACGCTCTCTCCTTTCCCCCTGAGATTGACTTAAAGATGTGTCGTAGTAAAAGTAAGTGGATGCCTCCCACCACATCCCACACTGTTGAGACCTTTGTTCATCTGGTCCAGCATGATCTCCAATCTGTCGACCACATTGGTCACCGATACCGCAGTAACTTCACTTCTGAGGAGCGCGCTGTGCTCAACTCGTTATGCACAAATCCTGAATTGGTGATCAAGCCGGCCAATAAAGGCGGAGTCACGATGGTGATGAATAATGCAGACTATAGATGAGAGATTTTACGACAACTTAATGACCATCTCATTTATCAAAAATAGGTGATCCGACAGCAGCAATCAAACAAGAAATCGATGAATTGATCTCTGAAGCCAATGAGGTTGGAATCATTACCAATCAACTGTATAACTTTCTTCTGTCTCCATTTCCTCTGACTCCACTTTTCTATGTACTGCCTAAAATTCATAAAACACTGGTGGATCCTCCTGGTCGTCCCATTGTGGCTGGTACCAACTTGGTTTTCCAACATTTGGCCATATTACTTGATCAGGTATTACGCCCCCGGGTCTCTTGCATGCAATCTTATGTTCTAGATACCACGGATTGTCTGTGTAAGCTATCTGGCTTTGGTTAATTTCCTAGTTCTGTAATTCTTTGTACCTTAGATGTCACCAGCCTCTATACATCCGTACCTCATTCTTCAGGCATTAATGTGATTCGAGCAAATTTTGATAAGATGAGGACACCAGAGCCTCTCTCTAAATTTCTCTTGGCACTACTCAATTTGGTACTCACTAAAAACTATTTCAAATTTGAAGAACAATTTTACCGGCAACTACAGGGAACTGCGATGCAAATTTATTTATGGAAGCATTCGAACAGGAGTATGTATACACCCACCCCCTGTACCTCAGCCACGCCCTCTGCTGGCTGAGGTACATAGATGGTATCTTCATGATCTGGGGGGGGGGGGGGGGGGAGTGAGGATGCACTACACATATTCAAACGAGATCTGGACAATTCCTTCCCAACAATTTCTTTCAGCCTCGAGCATAGCTCATCCAGGGTTCATTTTCTGGATGTGCTAGTCTCTGTACACGAGGGCCTGATCCGAACAGCACTTTACAGAAAACCAACAGATAAAAACACACTTACATGCCAAGAGCTTCCATCCCCAGAGACTCAAACAGGGCCTCCCGTACAGCCAATTTCTCGGGTTGAGGCGGATATCCTGCAGTGATGAGGTCTTCTTCAGAGAAGCAAGAATTATGTTTGATAATTTTAAGGAGAGAGGCTATGATTCCACTGCTTTACAACGTGCCCTAAATCGTGCTGCAGACAGGGATCGTTCAACTCTGCTAACCTTTAATGCTAAAGGTAATTCAAATCGCATACCGATGGTCTTAACATACTCTCCTCTATCCCTACAGGCCAAGCAGATCATCTACAAACACTGGCATGTCCTGTGCAGTGACCCAACACTATCGACAATGTTTAAGAACCCTCCCGTTTGCGCATTCAAGCGCTCTAAGAATCTCCGGGACACATTGGTCCATGCGAGAAGTAACCCCCAACCAACGACCAACACAACCAATTGGCTCTCCAGCCTCCCAGCACCAACGGGTATGTTTCCGTGTGGCCACTGCGCACAATGTGGATATGTCCAGAAAGGGTCATCTTTCCCCCATCCATTAACGGGGGAAAGAATTACGTTAAGGGGTTTTGCTAACTGCTCTACCAAATTTGTCGTGTACATTTTGATCTGCCCCTGTGGGAAATTATATGTTGGCTAAAAAACTAGGGAAATCCGAGATAGGATTAGCGCACACCGCAGCAACATATGCTGCGGGACTGTAGAATCCCCTGTAGCACGCCACTTCCTGGAAGCAGGACATAATGTGACACAGTTGAGATATAGGGTTATAGAGATGGTGACTTCATACCAGAAGGGAGGGGACAGAGAATTGAAATTATTGCAAAGAGAGCTCTTTTGGATTTACAAACTTAATACTAAAACACCTAATGGGATGAACGAAGAGGTATATCTGACACCCTTCCTTAGGTAGTTCAGGCATTTTTTGACAACATGACTTTCTTTTAACAGGTTTATGCCTTTCTAACACACTGTGCTAATCTATGCGCATGTCTCTTTAAATTCTATTCTGGCCAGTGGCGGACACAGGCAGCAGTGGGCCCCTGTGCAAAATATCAATTGTGGGCCCCCCTGACCTGCGGCAAAAAATGGGTGCGGCTATAACCTGCGGCGCTTCGCGCGCCGTGGCAAAAAATGGGAGTGGATAGAACCTGCGGCCGCGGCAAAAAATGGGCATGGCAATGACCGGATAAGGGCGGAGCTAACTGTAATTTAAAGTGATCCCGGGGTGAGAGTGATATGGAGGCTGCCATATTTATTTCCTTTTAAACAATACTAGTTGCCTGGCAGCCCTGCTGATCTATTTGGCTGCAGTAATAAACTGAATTACACCAGCAACAAGCATGCAGCTTAATCTTCTCAGTTCTGACAATATTGTCAGAAACCCCTGACCTGCTGCATGCTTGTTCAGGGTCTATGGTTGAAAGAATAAAGGGCAGAGGACCAGAACGGCAACCAGGCAACTGGTATTGCTTAAAAGGAGAGAAATATGGCAGCCTCAATATTATTCTCACCTCAGGTTCCCTTGAAAAGTGCAACGCAAAGACAGTGGGCCCAAGTTTTGGTGACCCTTTCCCCAGAAAATTCACATAATTGTGCAGGTTTTCTCAAGAAAATACACATAATGTGAGCAGATTTGCCCAGAAAATACATGCAATCATGTCGGCAGATATGCCCAGAAAATACGTGCAATGATGTCGGCAGATATGCCCAGAAAATACGTGCAATGATGTCGGCAGATATGCCCAGAAAATACGTGCAATGATGTCGGCAGATATGCCCAGAAAATACATGCAATGATGTCGGCAGATATGCCCAGAAAATACGTGCAATGATGTCGGCAGATATGCCCAGAAAATACGTGCAATGATGTCGGCAGATATGCCCAGAAAATACGTGCAATGATGTCGGCAGATATGCCCAGAAAATACGTGCAATGATGTCGGCAGATATGCCCAGAAAATACGTGCAATGATGTCGGCAGATATGCCCAGAAAATACCTGCAATGATGTCGGCAGATATGCCCAGAAAATACCTGCAATCATGTCGGCAGATATGCCCAGAAAATACCTGCAATCATGTCGGCAGATATGCCCAGAAAATACCTGCAATCATGTCGGCAGATATGCCCAGAAAATACGTGCAATCATGTCGGCAGATTTGCCCAGAAAACACATGCAATCATGTAGCAAATTTGCCCAGAACATACATGCAATCATGGGGCAGACCTGCCCAGAACATACACGCAATCATGTGGCAGACCTGCCCAGAACATACACCTGCTAAAATAAATAATAAAAAAAAACATTTACTCACCTGCAGCAGCAGACCTCCTGTCCCAGCCTCCATCCGGCGCGCAGCTCCCATGGGTGGTTGGGTGGATAGGTAGCCTGGTGGGTAGGTAGGTAGGTAGGCAGCCGGGTGGGTAGGTAGGTAGCCCTTAGCCGGGTGGGTAAGTAACCTGGTGGGTGGCTGGGTAGCCGGGTGGGTAGCCTGGTGGGTGGCTCGGTAGGCGGGTGGGTAGGTAGCCTGGTGGGTGGGTAGGTGGGTGGTTAGGTAGCTGGGTGGGTAGGTAGCCTGGTGGGTCTTTAGGTAGGTAGCCTGGTGGGTTGGTAGGTAGCCGGGTGAGTAGGTAGGTAGGTAGCCTGGTGGGTAGGTAGCCGGGTGGGTGTGTAGGTAGCCGGGTAGGTAGCCGGGTGGGTGGTTAGGTAGCCGGGTAGGTAGCCGGGTGGGTGGTTAGGTATCCGGGTGGGTAGGTAGCCGGGTGGGTGGGTAGGTAGCCGGGTAGGTAGCCGGGTGGGTGTGTAGGTATCCGGGTGGGTAGGTAGCCGGGTAGGTAGGTAACCGGCAGGGTGGTTAGGTAGCCGGGTGGGTAGCTAGGTAGCCGGGTGGGTTGCTAGGTAGCCGGGTGGGTGGTTAGGTAGCCGGGTGGGTGGGTAGGTAGCCGGGTGGGTGTGTAGGTAGCCGGGTGGGTGGGTAGGTAGCCGGGTGGGTAGGTAGCCGGGTGGGTAGCTAGGTAGCTGGGTGGGTAGGTAGGTAGCCGGGTAGGTAGCCGGCAGGGTGGTTAGGTAGCCGGGTGGGTAGCTAGGTAGCCGGGTGGGTAGGTAGCCGGGTGGGTGGGTAGGTAGCCGGCAG
Source organism: Hyperolius riggenbachi (assembly GCF_040937935.1). Taxonomy (NCBI): domain Eukaryota; kingdom Metazoa; phylum Chordata; class Amphibia; order Anura; family Hyperoliidae; genus Hyperolius; species Hyperolius riggenbachi. The sequence continues at coordinate 355,528,227 of NC_090647.1, read as the reverse complement.
GGTGGGTAGGTAGCCGGGTGGGTGGGTAGGTAGCCGGGTAGGTAGGTAGCCGGCAGGGTGGTTAGGTAGCCGGGTGGGTAGCTAGGTAGCCGGGTGGGTAGGTAGCCGGGTGGGTGGGTAGGTAGCCGGGTAGGTAGCCGGCAGGGTGGTTAGGTAGCCGGGTGGGTAGCTAGGTAGCCGGGTGGGTAGGTAGCCGGGTGGGTAGGTAGCCGGGTGGGTAGGTAGCCGGGTAGGTAGCCGGCAGGGTGGTTAGGTAGCCGGGTGGGTAGCTAGGTAGCCGGGTGGGTAGGTAGCCGGGTGGGTGGGTAGGTAGCCGGGTAGGTAGCCGGCAGGGTGGTTAGGTAGCCGGGTGGGTAGCTAGGTAGCCGGGTGGGTAGGTAGCCGGGTGGGTGGGTAGGTAGCCGGCAGGGTGGTTAGGTAGCCGGGTGGGTGGTTAGGTAGTGGGGTAGGTAGCCGGGTGGGTGGTTAGGTAGCCGGGTGGGTAGCTAGGTAGCCGGGTGGGTAGGTAGCCGGGTGGGTGGGTGGGTAGGTAGCCGGGTAGGTAGCCGGCAGGGTGGTTAGGCAGCCGGGTGGGTGGGTAGGTAGCCGGCAGGGTGGTTAGGTAGCCGGGTGGGTGGTTAGGTAGCGGGGTAGGTAGCCGGGTGGGTAGCTATCCGGGTGGGGGGCCCGACTCCTATCCTCACTCACTCACCTCGGGGCCCCCCTCCCGGTATGCGCGGCGGCCGGCGGGAGAGCAGAAAATACAGGAAGTCTCCGGCCAGGGCTGCAGCAGACGCTAGAGGCAGCTGCTGCTTAGTTTCCGATATGTCTCCAAGTTGGAGACCAAGCGGCAGCTGCCGCCCTCTAGCGTCTGCTGCAGCCGCGGCCGGAGACTTCCTGTATTTTCCGCTCTCCCGCCGCATGAGGGGGGGGGGGCCCGAGGTGAGGGGGGATGGGGGGCCAGAGGTGAGGGGGGAGGACAGGAGTCGGGGCCCCCCAGGTTAAAAAAATAAAATAAAATTTAAAAAAAAAAAAAAAACCTGCAATACTTAATGGGCCCCTGAAGCAGCGGAACTTCAGGGGCCCTCGTGCGGCGGCACGGCCTGCACGGCCGTATGTCCGCCACTGATTCCGGCCTGCTGTAATATACATTTACTTCACTTTTCCTTTAGATTAAGATGACATCTGCTGCGGGACTCCACCATAAGACTCTGGACACCTTCTTTCCTGGACACCAATTTATCCATCATTATGGACTTCTGCTGTATTCAAACACTGTTTGCTATTTGCTTGCATTTACAATTGCTTTCTATGGAACAGCAGCCCGGGCTGGAGTACCCGACTGAGCATGTGCGGCGGCCATCTTGGGACTGGCTTTTCAGTCTCCTGGATGGCAGGCTGCACTGTCGGGTACTTCCTGTGCTGGAAGTGATGTCACGGCAGGCGTGGCATGGCCGTGTCACGCCCTCTGATGTCATAGGGGCCAGCTCCAGGTGTCCAGGGCAATCTAGGGGATTCTAACAGCATTTAAACAGCGCTGATTGCTGTGGAAGTAAGCAGCACTGAGCCAGGTGATACCCTCCGAGGAAGGGAACCCCCGAAACAGCCGCTGTCAGGGTATACCATTCATGTTGTAACTGCACAATTGTTTGACTGTATCCCTTGCTATCTTACCATTTGTATGTACTGCATTCATGTTTAAAACTGTGCTTGTGTTTTTTCATTGCTGCACTTAAAGAGATACTGCTTGTGCGGCCACTTACTTCATGTTGTGCTGATATTGATATATATATATATATATATATATATATATATATATATATATTGTCTCTAGAGCTTTTTAGCCTAATTACAGACTCAGCACCCAGTGCATTAACCACTTCACAACTGAGGGGTTTTACCCCCTGACCACCAGAGCAATTTTCTCCTTTCAGCGCTCCTTCCATTCATTCGCCTATAACTTTATCATTACTTATCACAATTAAATTAACTATATCTTGTTTTTTTCACCACCAATTAGGCTTTCTTTAGGTGGGACATTATGCCAAGAATTACTTTATTCTAAATGTGTTTTAATGGGAAAATAGGAAAACATTTGGAAGAAAAAACATTATTTTTCAGTTTTCCGCCATTATAGTTTTTAAATAATGCATGCTACTATAATTAAAATCCATGTAACTTATATGCCCATTTGTCCCAGTTATTACACCATTTAAATTATGTCCCTATCACAATGTTTGGCGCCAATATTTTATTTGCAAATAAAGGTGCATTTTTTTCAGTTTTGAATCTATCCCTAATTACAAGCCCATAATTTATAAAGTAACAGTGTTATACCCTCTTGATATAAATATTTAAAGATTTCAATCCCTAAGGTAACTATTTAATTTTTTTTTTTATTGTAATTTTTTTTAATTTATTTTAATATTTCAAAAAAAATAAATATTGATAACAATTGGGGAGTGTGGGAGTTAATTAGTTAAAATTAATAGTAAAAATAATTTATTTGTATGTGAAAAAAATGTTTGGGTGTAGTATTACTTTTTGGCCACAAGATGGCCACATTTTTTTTTTTTAGGTGTCCTGCAAGCGTCCTTCCGAGGCTGGGAAACTGAGTTTTTTCACAATGATCGGCTGCTTCTCGTAGAAGCATGCCGATCATTGCGGGGGCAGAGATCAACGAACGGGAATGGATTTTCCCGTTCATTGATCTCCGGGCGCGCGGGCAGTGGCGTGCACGATCGCGGGAGTGCGGACGGCAGCGGCGGTAGCGGCGGGGGGTGCGTATATCTACGCTCCGGGCGGGGAAGTGAAGTCCAAAGGAGCGTAGATATACTGTACCCTGGCGGCGAAGTGGTTAATTAGCGTACATAGGGTGTGCAGTACCTTCTTGTAAATATTAAAGTCTCTAACTGGGTTAGCACCTCATTGTGTATTCCCAGCAGTAGACACTACTGCAGACAAATAGATCAGCAGCACTGCCAGGCAACTGATATTGTTTAAAAGGAAATAAATATTGCAGTCTAACTATACCTCACTTCAGGTTTCCTTTAAAGCGAACCTAAAGTCAGGAATAAAAAATGAGTTTAACTCACCTGGGGCTTCCCGCAGCCCCCTGAAGCTGATCGGTGCCCACGCTGACTCCATCAGATGTCCCTGGACCGGCTGGCGGCGACTTCCGGTTTCGCCATCACCGGCCGACAGGCTGGGAACGCGAGTGATTCTTCGCGTTCCCAGCCAGAATAGCGCCCCCTATGCTGCTATTGCAGCATAGGGAGGCCGCAATAGCAGCATAGGGGGCGATATTCTGGAAGTCGCTGCCGGCCGTCCAGGGACATCTGATGGAGTCAGCGAGGGCACCGATCAGCTTCAGGGGGCTGCGGGAAGCCCCAGGTGAGTTAAACTCATTTTTTATTCCTGACTTTAGGGTCACTTTAACCACTTGAGGACCGCCCCCAGCCGATGGGCGGCGGCAAAGACCGGGCCCAAACGACCGCAATACGCCCATCGGCGGGGGCGGCATCAGCGGTGGCTGTGCGGCGATCGCGTCATCAATGACGCGATCGCCGCCGGCAATAGGCTCCGCCCACTCTGCACGGAAACCCGCCGGCCAATTAGCAGCGCCGGCGGGTTTCAAATGCGGCGATCCGGCCAATCAGAGGAGTATAATACACTTTGTTATTGTAACAAAGTGTATTATACTGGCTGCCTCCTCCGCTGATGGTCACTCGTCGTGCGACCATCAGGGAGGACAGGCAGCCCACAGATGAGTAAAAAAAAACACACTTTGCCCCACACAGACCCCCCGATCGCCCACCCCAGCCCTCAGAACCCCCCTGACCACCCCAGCACACCAGCATCTGCACCCCACCACCCACCTAAAAACCCATCAATCACTCCCTGTCACTATCTAGGGACGCTATCCCCTAGGTTAGGTCCCTAACTGCCTCCTAGGGTCCCCTGATCACCCCCCCTACCCTCAGATCCCCCCCAGACCCCCCTCCCAGACCACCCCCTGTATGCTGTATACAGCTATATAGCTGTCTTACCCACTGATCACCTGTCTATCACCCATCTATCACCTGTCTATCACCCCTTGTCACCACCACCCATCAGCGCAGACCCTAAACTGTCCCTTGGGGGCACCTGATCACCCACCCAGACCCTCAGATTGCCCTCAGACCCCCCCCCCCCCCCCCTCCTGATAACCTCCCCAGTGCATTGTTTACATCTATTCTCCCCTGTAATCCCTCACTGATCTCCTATCGTCACCCCCTGTGTCTGCCACCCACCAGATCAGGACCCAGTCTGCCCCTGCGGGCACCTAATCAACCCCCCACACCCTTAGATCGCCCTCAGCCCCCCCCCCCCCCAATCACCTTCCCAGTGCATTGTATTTGATTGTGCTGCAATTGTATTTGATTGTGCTGACATTCAATTTTATTGTGCTGTAATTGTATTTGATTGTCCCGTGGTTTTTTTTGATTGTCCCGTGATTGCCCTGTGATTGCTCTTTGATTGTCCCGTGATTGGCTTTGATTGTCCCGTGATCGGCTTTGATTGTCCCGTGATCGGCTTTGATTGTCCCGTGATCGGCTTTGATTGTCCCGTGATCGGCTTTGATTGCCCTGTGATTGGCCTGTGATTGGCCTGTGATCGGCTTTGATTGTGTTGTGATTGGTTTGATTGCCCTGTGATTGGCCTGTGATTGGCCTGTGATTTGCTTTGATTGGCCTGTGATCGGCTTTGATTGTGTCGTGATTGGTTTGATTGCCCTGTGATTGACTTTGATTGTCCCGGGAATTGAGTGCCCTGTGATTGGCCTGCGATTGCCCTGTGATTGGCTTTGATTGTCCTGTGATTGTTTCTGATTGCCTCCGATTCCCCACTCGCCACCACCCCCCTGTCACTATCCAAGTGATCTAAAAACAGTGAAAACTGTCACTTTTTTAGTATCACTAGTGTTAGCAGTTAGGCCAGTTAGCTAGGCCCCTTTGTAAGTGTCAGTTAGTGCTCAGCCCACTGCACCACAGTCACTAATTAGCGTCATCACTGTCGCTAATCAACATTGGTACTATATAGTATCTGTAAGTGATCATTACTGATCGCAGTCAGATCTATTAGGGTCACTAGGATCCACAAAAAAAAAACGCAGTGTTTGCCCGATCAGGCCTGATCGTTCGCCTGCACTTGCGTTCAGCCCGCCCCACCGCAGTGACAGAATTTTTTTTCTGATCACTGCAAAAAACACTGTACAATAGCTGTGGCACTGTAAACCTCAGTTTTGATTTATTTTTTTTTATCAAAACTCAGTGAGCACAGCTTTCTACCTCTCAAATACTCCCTTTTGCTAGGTAGGTGCTCTTTTTTCTGCGTAGTCTCAGAGGAATAACCCCTAAATTTAGCAGCCCACCATGGCAAGAAAGGGGTATTCCGATGATGAGGTTCTCAGGTACATGGCCCAGTCGGATGAGGACGATTGGGACGCCTTATTCGACGAATCTTCCGGGTCAGAGTTTGAACCTGAATTGAGCAGTGGCTCACTGACCGATAGTGATGACGAGGTTGAGGTCCCGGCTAAAGCCAGGCGTACCACACTCCATGTTGTTGGACCGCAGGTGGCGCAGGATCAGCCTCAAGGGCAGCAGAGTGGTGTTCGTGCTGGTCTGAGATTTCATGGTGGGGCAGGCACCAGCAGCACAACATCTCCTGGACCTAGCACCAGTACTTCCGTAGACCCTGGTGAAGTGGCGAGCACCAGCATGGAAGTTGAAACTGGTTCGGTGGCACGTGCAGTAAGATCCCAGTCGCAGCCACCAAGAAGACGGGCCCGTACCACCCCTAAATTACCAGAGGTGCTGGCAAACCCAAATTAGCAATCCCCTGATTCCGCCGCACCCGTACTTCCCCCTTTCACCGCCCAGTCTGGAGTCCAGGTGGAGACAGACAATCTAGAATCGGCCCTAGACTTTTTCTATCTGCTCTTCACCCAGGATCTCTTGGACTTAATTGTGGCAGAGACCAACCGTAAGGCCACACAATATATAACCGCCAATCCGGAAAAGTACCTTGCCCAGCCTTTTCGGTGGAAACCAGTCCAAGTTTCCGAAATGAAAATTTTTTGGGGCCTTCTCCTTCACACGGGACTAGTAAAGCAGAATGTGTTGCGGTCTTATTGGTCTACGGACCCAGCACATCATGTTCCCCTGTACTCTGCTGCCATGTCCAGGACACGATTTGAGAACATCCTGCTCTTCCTGCACTTCAATGACAACGAAACCTGTCATCGAAGTGACCACCCTGCTTTTGACCGGCTCCACAAAATTCGACCCCTCATAGACCACCTGTCATCCAGATTTGCAGATGCTTATACCCCTGACCAGGACATCTGCGTAGACGAGTCCCTCATACGCTTTACCGGGCGCCTTCGCATCAAACAGTACATCCCAAACAAGCGCGCCCGGTATGGGGTGAAACTGTATAAGCTCTGTGAAAGGGCCACAGGCTATACATCTTATTTTAGGGTCTATGAGGGAAAAGACTCAAAATTGGAGCCGGTCGGATGCCCTGACTACCTGGGGAGCAGTGGAAAGGTTGTGTGGGACTTGGTGTCACCCTTGTTCCAGAAGGGGTACCATCTTTTTGTGGACAATTATTACACAAGTGTGGCCCTCTTTCAGCACTTAAAAATAGAAAAAATCCGATGCTGTGGCACCGTGCGGCCTAGTCGCTGGGGCTTCCCCCAACGGCTCATTACCACCAGACTTTAACGGGGGCAGAGGGCCGCCTTGTGTGCTGACGACCTGCTCGCGGTGAAATGGAAGGACAAGAGGGAGGTTTACTTCCTGTCCACCATTCACGCAGACACGACAGTTGAAATTCAACGGCGAACTAAGGTCATTGAAAAACCCCTTGTCGTCCACGAGTATAATACTAACATGGGAGGGGTGGACTTCAATGACCAGAGGTTAGCGCCCTATTTAGTTGCCCGAAAAACAAGACGCTGGTATAAAAAAGTGTCTTTTTACCTCATTCAATTGGCAATTTACAACAGCTTTGTTCTCTACAGTAAGGCTGGGAGAACTGGCTCGTTTATTCAATTTAATAAACAGATCGTGATGGAACTCCTGTATCCAGGAGGTGCCGTGGCCCAACCCCAAGATGCAACTAGCCGGCTGCATGGAAGGCATTACGCCTATCCAATTCCGACTACCCCAGGTCAACGAATCCGAAGAAAACGCTGTCGTGCCTGCAGCAGGGCTGGATTAAGGCGTGACACCACTGTTTATTGTCCCACCTGTCCTGACCAGCCTGGCCTATGCCTAGGGGAGTGTTTTGAGAGATACCACGAGCAGGTACACTATTAGAGAGTAGGGAACTCCACACACAGCGGTAGGCACACAAGGGTCTCTCAGTGCTATTTCACACTGCTGCGATGCGTTAGGGCAAAATGCCTAGCAAAAGTCACACTTTGCGGTCCCCCCCTACGCCGGAAGTGCTTGACTTAACGCTAGTGCATGCCTACGTTACTGCGTGGCTTCTGTGGCAATATCGATCGGCGCGGAAGTCATGTTAGTCTATGGCGACGCAGTTCATTACTAGGCCGAATGCTACTCTTGTGGTATTGCCTGAAGGTCTGTTTTGGACGATACGGTGCGGCGGGCTCGACCCACCGGATATGTCAATATGCAGTGTGAAACCAAACATCGGGTTTCCAGAGACCCTAATACACAGGGCTGCCAGAAACCTCTCCTTTCACTTGGGACAAATTGCGTAATGTATTTCGCCACAACTCTGTGCAATTTGCACTTCGCACATTGTTCCATGGGGGAGGAGAGGTTTGTCCTCGGGAGGTAAGTTAAAAAAAAACAAAAAACAGGTAAGCAAAGAAGTTAATGTTTGGTTTGCAATGTTAAGTTTTTTTATTAAAAAAGTTCAAAGGTTATTAATGTTAATGAAGTAATTGCTTTGCTGCTTGCTTGTTTTTTGGGGGTTTTTTTCTCTTTTTCCATCCAATAACCTTCCAGGTGGACCGAGCGAATGACTAACCAGCTGCAGTACTGATGGTGCATCCTGACAGAACGTTGCGCGTCTGTCAGCTTACACACAAGTCGGTGCATGCAGCGCTGCAGGACGAGATTTCTCCTCCGCAGTCAAAAAGATACGTTTGCCGAGGCATATGGGCCGAGGAGTGGTGTTGGGGATTCATATGCTTTGGCAAACACTTTGTATCAAAAAAGAACTCTGGCAATGATTTGTTCATCCACATCGATCGGTGTGAATGGATAAATCAGGTTTGCCAGGGCATACGAGCTGGTGGGTTTGGATTTTTGGGGCGGCAGCTCCTATGTCCTGGCAGACGCCTTCCTCCTCTTTTTTTTTTTTTTTTTTTTTTCAAAATTTTTTGGCAGATATTTTTTCATCCACATTGATTGATTGTTTGACGTTCATTTTTCCTTTCAGCCCACAGTGCATTACCCTTATGCCCAATATAAGGAGTATAGCAGAAACTCCTAATACTGGCCATACATGTAATGATTGCAGAGACCCTAAAATGCCAGGACAGACCCCACGAATGATGCCATTTTGGAAAGAGGACACCCCAAAGTATTCCGTGAGGTGCATGGTGAGATCATAGAATGTTTTATTTTTTGTCACAAGTTAGCAGAAATTGTGGTTTTGTGTTTTTTTTTTGTTTTTTTTTTTCACAAAATGTCATTTTCCGCTAACTTGTGACAAAAAATAAAATTTTCTATGAACTCACCATGGCCCTCATGGAATACCTTAGCGTGTATTCTTTCCAAAATGGGGTCATTTGTGGGGTTTGTTAACTGTCCTGGCAAGTGGGCGGGGTGCTAAATTTTGAGCACCCTTGTAAAGCCTAAAGGTACTCATTGGACTCTGGGCCCCTTAGCGCAGTTAGGGTGCAAAAAAGTGCCACACATGTGGTATCGCCGTACTCGGGAGAAGTAGTACAATGTGTTTTGGGGTGTATTTTTACACATACCCATGCTGGGTGGGAGAAATACCTCTGTAAATGACAATCTTTTTTGATTTTTTTACACACAATTGTCCATTTACAGAGTTATTTCTCCCACCCAGCATGGGTATGTGTAAAAATACACCCCAAAACACATTGTACTACTTCTCCCGAGTACGGCGATACCACATGTGTGGCACTTTTTTGCACCCTAACTGCGCTAAAGGGCCCAAAGTCCAATGAGTATCTTTAGGATTTCACAGGTCATTTTGCGGAATTTGATTTCCAGACTACTCCTCACGGTTTAGGGCCCCTAAAATGCCAGGGCAGTATAGGAACCCCACAAATGACCCCATTTTAGAAAGAAGACACCCCAAGGTATTCCATTAGGAGTATGGTAAGTTCATAGAAGATTTTATTTTTTGTCAAAAGTTAGCGGAAAATTGATTTTTATTGTTTTTTTCACAAAGTGTCATTTTCCACTAACTTGTGACAAAAAATAAAATCTTCTATGAACTCACCATACTCCTAACGGAATACCTTGGGGTGTCTTCTTTCTAAAATGGGGTCATTTGTGGGGTTCCTATACTGCCCTGGCATTTTAGGGGCCCTAAACCGTGAGGAGTAGTCTTGAAACGAAATTTCTCAAAATGACCTGTGAAATCCTAAAGGTACTCATTGAACTTTGGGCCCTTTAGCGCAGTTAGGGTGCAAAAAAGTGCCACACATGTGGTATCGCCGTACTCAGGAGAAGTAGTATAATGTGTTTTGGGGTGTATTTTTACACATACCCATGCTGAGTGGGAGAAAGATCTCTGTAAATGGACAATTGTGTGTAAAAAAAATTAACAAATTGTCATTTACAGAGATATTTCTCCCACCCAGCATGGGTATGTGTAAAAATACACCCCAAAACACATTATACTACTTCTCCTGAGTACGGCAATACCACATGTGTGGCACTTTTTTGCAGCCTAACTGCGCTAAGGGGCCCAAAGTCCAATGAGCACCTTTAAGCTTTACAGGGGTGCTTACAATTTAGCACCCCCCAAAATGTCAGGACAGTAAACACACCCCACAAATGACCCCATTTTGGAAAGTAGACCCTTCAAGGTATTCAGAGAGGGGCATGGTGAGTCCGTGGTAGATTTCATTTTTTTTTTGTTGCAAGTTAAAAGAAATGGAAACTTTTTTTTTTTTTTTTTTTGTTTGTCACAAAGTGTCATTTTCCGCTTACTTGTGACAAAAAATAATATCTTCTATGAACTCACTATGCCTCTCAGTGAATACTTTGGGATGTCTTCTTTCCAAAATGGGGTCATTTGGGGGGTATTTATACTATCCTGGAATTCTAGCCCCTCATGAAACATGACAGGGGGTCAGAAAAGTCATAGATGCTTGAAAATGGGAAAATTCACTTTTTGCACCATAGTTTGTAAACGCTATAACTTTTACCCAAACCAATAAATATACACTGAATGGGTTTTTTTTTATCCAAAACATGTTTGTCCACATTTTTCGCGCTGCATGTATACAGAAATTTTACTTTATTTGAAAAATGTCAGCACAGAAAGTTAAAAAAATCATTTTTTTGCCAAAATTCATGTCTTTTTTGATGAATATAATAAAAAGTAAAAATCGCAGGAGCAATCAAATAGCACCAAAAGAAAGCTTTATTAGTGAGAAGAAAAGGAGCCAAAATTCATTTAGGTGGTAGGTTGTATGAGCGAGCAATAAACCGTGAAAGCTGCAGTGGTCTGAATGGAAAAAAAGTGGCCGGTCCTTAAGGGGTAGAAAGACTGTGGTCCTCAAGTGGTTAAGCAACTGTAAAATTTTGCATGTTCAACAAAACTGCTTGAAAATTGGAGTTAATCCAAAAATACTGTAGCAGCTGTACAACTGTGCGGTTGCAATGCTGCAACCACACAACTGTGATATGGTTACAGTACTTACAAATATTCCTTGTACATAAGAAATTATTTCTGTACCTTCCTATAACTCTCACAGAATTATTGCACATCAGTCCCATTTACACAATCATGATAAAACACATGAATTGCAAGTTATGTATTTTTCATAAAGGTTAAATTATTGCTTGCTTTTTTTAACTTTATTTTAAAGACAATCCTATGTATTGTTTAAAGGAACTTTTATGCTAGGTACACATCCCTCCCTCCCGCAGTCAGCCAATCACTGCGATCGGCTGTGATAGGCTTCAGCCTAACACCGCCGATCACGTCTGTGTCCCCCAGGGGAGAGCTGTGTCACATGGCTGTCCCCAGTACAGCGCTGCCTTCGATCGCAGTGCTGTACTACCCTAGTACAGTGCTGCTCGGAGACTGAAGGCGTAGCGGAGCTCAGCCTTCCAAGCAGGAGATGCGCACGCAGCCTGCGCTCGATCTCCTGCTAGCCTCATAGACAGCTAGCCCCATAGACAGCCATTCACGCCAGTCGGCGTGGAGCGGTCCTGGGGCTCTTGCACTGCTCACGGGAGCAGTCAGCAAGTAGTTAAAGTGGAACTTTACTGACTATAACGTGATGAATAAAATTGCTTAATTTTTACAGTACTGCTTTATTGATTATATAGTCACTGTTTGCCTATTGTAAAATCTGATTTACATTCTTAAATTTATGAGTGAGTCTAGCATCTTTACTGAGGTTTTTTTCCCCCTGTGATGCTGAAACCAAGATAATTAAGGTAAACATGGGCATTCTGAATATGCTCTACTATATGTCATAATGATTTCTCTTGGAAGAATTTAAAGGACCATTATTGCAAAAAATATGTACATTTGTTCCAGAGAAAGCTGCACTGTAAAAGGTATTTTTTCCTACATCACTGTCACCTACATTAGGTTGTAAAAATCTGACAGATTTTGGACTAGTCCATCTCTTTATGGGGGATTCTCAGGTTTCTTTATTTTCAAAAGCACTTACTGAACCATGGCTGCGCAGTCAACTGTCAAAATAGTGTGTAAGTGATTAGGGAGATTTCACAGGTTTTGACCCTGCTTCATCAGGCAATAATATGAAGAGTATAAAACTGTCTGATCAGAGACAAATGGCTATATCAGACTTGCATAGTAAAGATTAAATACAGTAAAAAATGATATTAGTATATATTCTAAGTATGATGAGTTATTTAACTGGATGTGGGATAGATAAGTGGCCTAGGTGAGCATGAAGTAATAATACATTTTGGGCACACACGTGTGAGGGGGTATTTAGACATGGAGTGTGAAACAGCATAGTGTGTCGCTGTAGGTGGCAGAGAAGGGGGTAGGTAAAGTATTCACTACCTGTGATAAAAGGTGTAGTAAGGAGGTGGAGGAGATCTCCACCTTATCAATAATAGCATCTTGTACTATTACATCTTATAGAGAAATAGAGGTAAAAAGAGGTGGAAGAAACTTCCTAACTACTGTATAGGCAATAATTACATCTTGAAATAACAATAGAAGGCTGTAGCAGTGGTAACAGTGGAAAAAGGGAAAAACAAATTGTATGGGACTTATCAGTAGTGGGTCTAACATACTAAGCGCCTCTGTAAGTGTAATACTGTGAGAGGGCTCCTTAAATACAAAGTGCTGGGGCTAATTGTCCAATAGGTAGGCATATGGGTAAGCACAGACGCAATGGACATATTAGTTAAGGTTGAAGTATTGGCAAATGAGGTAGTACGTCCTGCATGATGACATACGCAGCGGCCTGCTGAGGATAGACCATGTCCTGTTGATTAGGGGCAATGTGAAGAAAAGAAGGAAACATCAATGGGAAATTGCTAATAAATCATGAACTTATTTGTAGGTGGGCAGTGTTAATAATAGGTGATGGGTGTGGACCACACCCATGTGGATTTAGGAGAAAGGAGCAGTTCTATAACATGGTATATGTGTTAGTATATAGCAGTGATGGCTAACCTTGGCACTCCAGCTGGGACAAAACTACAAATCCCATCATGCCTCTGCCTCCCCGAGCTATGCTTAGAGCTGACAGAGTATTGCAATGCCTAATAGGACTTGTAGTTTCACCACAGCTGGAGTGCCAAGGTTAGCCATCACTGGTATATAGGCATAGGGAAAACATCTATGTTGCTTCCACCAAGTGGGTAAAAATAAGATTACTACCAAGTAATAACCACCATGATTATACTGTAATCAAAAGTGCAGGTGCAGTAAAAGGCTTCATATCTTTATGATGTGTTAATTCCATAGGAGTTTCACCATGTTATTTTTGTTGTATTTTGTTCGGGCGTAGATTGAGAAAGGTTAAAAAGAATAAGAATATAAATACATCTTGATTTGCATCCGACAATAAAATAGATAAAAAAAACAAAAAGCATATGAATCATCAAGTTAGTGTTGACAAGCAAAGTAAAATGAGATGTGATAGAGCCATAAAAACATAACAATAAAATACAAATTAAATTTAATAAGACCAGACTGAAATTAGGTATGGTAAAAGAGAGGACTGATATAAAACATATACAGTACATTTTTGATTAATACATTTTTTTTCTAGCTGCTCTTTCAGACTATCTGGAGTTAATGTTTTAAATATCTGTATCTAGTGCATCTCTCGTTTCTTTAATTTGTCAAAAGCATCCGGGAGAGTGTGATGAACGGTTTCAAAAAGAGTGATGTGAAATAGTTCCAAGTCCCTATTGTGCTTGGTGTTAAAGTGGCGTGAAACACTGTGCAGGGGATACATTTTGAGTATATTTCGTGTGTTGTGTATTCTGCTTCAAGCTGGTTGTGTGGTTCTACCAACGTACTGAAGCTGGCAGGGGCATGAGATTACGTAAATAACATATCTAGAGCTGCAGGTGATATGCTCCTTAATGTGGTACTCAAGGTGTGTGGTGTTAGAAGAAAAGGAACTGGTCTGGTGAATAAATTTTCATGCCAAATACTTTGAGTTATTGCAAGGAAAAGAACCCGGGTCAGAGGCGGGGGAAGTCAATGGGATGGGCAATGGAGTTTGGCGTAAATGACTGGGGGCTAGCAGGTTTCTCAGGTTGGGTGCTCTCCTGTATGTCAGAGAGGGGACTGGGGGGCAATATTGGACGAAGGTGAGGATCTCAAAGGAGAATTTCCCAACTATTTTTGAGAATTGTTCTACTTTATGATGTTGTGCGTTAAACCTGGTGATGAAATGGGGGAGGGGATCAGTGTTGGCAGATGTTTCTAAAGAAGGGGAAATGGCATTGTCATTGGAGGTTCTTGCTTTATGTTTAGCATCTTTAATTCGTTTTTTTGGGGTTTTGCAGGCAAGGAATTTGTGGATGAGTATATTGGATTGTGCATTGTAATCTTGTATGTCTGTGCAATTTCTGTGGATTCTCCTGTATTGGCTATACGGTGTGTTTTTGGTCCAGTTGGAAAATGGCAGTTGGGAAATGGCAGTTGAGAAATGTCAGTTGGAAAAGGGCAGTTGGAAAATGGCAGTTGGAAAACTGGCAGTTGGGAAATGACAAATAAAAAATGGCAGTTGGAAAATGGCAGTTTACATTTACTGGTGAACGCTAATAGGGGGAGATAGCCAAGTTTATCACGCTTTCTCTCAGCAAATAAAATAGGTTCCAGAACACATAAGCAGAGCATAGACTCCACTGGTCCCCAGCAGCAGATATATATATTACATATAGTACAAATATAGAAAATGTATTTTTGAAACAAATAAATGCTTCATTTTCCTTTTTTTTTTTTTTTTTTTTTTTTCATATAAACTAAGAACATTTTTTAGCCATCATCATATTTGTTTGCCTGTCTGTATACCTGTATATTTCCGTGAAAGAGATGTTTTCTCTCAAAATACACATTTTGTGAAAACATTTTCTCATGGCCATAGACTTCAATCAATACATTTAATAAAAATGTGTTTTTGCAAGCCCATACATTTTCGCTATGTAGTGTTGTAGTGCACGCAAATGGCACCACTCAAATCAGCACTCAGACTATTCCTCTAGCCCCACTCTATTTCTATCATCTTGTTCTGTAATCAGTCCCGTTTCGATGGGTGTGCAAATAGTTCAATCTCGCATAGTGTATTTACAACTCACCTTCCTTTCGCAAGCCCCTGCAGCCTCTATCTTCTTCCTCTCCTAGGCATCCGTCGTGTTGGTACCAGCACCCCTTGTGATGACGTGACCGCATGTCATCACAGGAGGCGCTTTTACCAATGCGACAGACGCCTGGGAGAGAAAGGCGATAGAGGCGCGTGCGAGAGGAATCGGCGCAGGATACAGCCTGTATGGCTTATCCTACTCCTGCACAAATTCCCATCAATGTTAAATACTATTCCCCCTCCAGGCCGGGAATGAAATAATTTGGCTTCCAGCAATTGCTGGAGGCCAAATTATAGTGTTGTATAAGTAACTTCAGCTCCATCTTCTGACGGCGCTAAAGTTACTCACTGCTGCTCCCAAGTCTCCTTCGCTAGAATGAAAGTGTTTGATCGCGGAAGGAAGGTGAGTTGTAAGTACGCTATAACCGCTCTCCCCGCCAACTTCCTGCACCTACCTATCTAACCTATACTCTGGGCATCTACCTAGCTAACCTATACTGAGGGCACCTACCTATCTAACCTATACTGGTGGCAACTATATGGGCTACCCTATACTGGAAGCGCCTACCTAGCTAACCTATACTGGGGGCACCTACCTATCTAACCTATACTGGTGGCAACTATGCGGGCTACCCTATACTGGAGCACCTACCTAGCTTACCTACACTGGTGGCAACTATGCCTGGCTACCTATACTGGGGGGACCTATAGCTGGATAACTATACTGGAGGCAACTAGACCTGGCTAACCAATACTGCGGGCACCTATACCTGGCTCCAAGGGGGTGTGATTTTTTTTTTTTTTTTTTTTTTTTTTTTTTTTTTACACCCTTGCCCTGGGTGCAATTTAGCCTAGAAACCGCCCAGGGGTCCCCAAACGTTTTGGGCCGAGGGCTGGGTCAACATACTTCAGACTGCTGGGAGGCCGGTGTATGCATAAAATGATGTAGAAGTCTTCGGGGCCAGACAGTGAAGCATACCCAGGGGACAACCTGCAGACCAATTGGACAGCAGTGTCACTAACCTGATGTGGAATTAGATTGGAAACCAACGAATGACTGCTCTCTAGCTTCCATGTGGATGGGTGGTGCCAGCACTGCTATTCTATATGCGGACCATCAGTATATAAAGATGTAGTTGACCGCATCTATAAGTAATGCATTGTGTATGGGGGGGGGGGGGGGCGGTAAAAAAGCCTCAGAGGGCCACATTCGGCCCGTGGGCCTTAGTTTGAGGACCACTGTTTTAGGCTGTTCCATCACTGACCCTGTTGTGCCTGATACAATATCTCCCAACCCCCCTCCTTTTTTGTTAAAATTATGGCACCATTTAAAATGGACACATCCACTCATCGCTTTTTCTGATGCCACTGTTTCAGCAACCAGTGAGAGTTAATTTCCACTCCTTATGCTGGACATACACGGCTCGTTTTTTGCTGCTCGATTCTCCCGTTCGATTGGTTTGCCGCTCGATTCTGCAGTCGATTCTCGTATCTTCCGCTGGTTTTTATTATCTTTTTCCATTCACTGCTATCAGGAATCGAGCAGCAAAAATATCGAGCGGGAGATCGGACATGTCGGAAATTATCTATCGAGCCATATAAATGGCTCAAAAACGAGCCGTGTATGCCCAGCATTAAGCTATCCTATGGAGAGAGGAACAACAGGAAAAAATAAGGATCCCTGCAGTACCCAAGGATAAAGCAAGCGGCTAAAAAATACCTCAAAGGCCCACTCATTACTACCTGCTTCTGATGTAGCAGACATTTGAGGCTGCCAGCAGGCAGCTTTGAAAATAAAAATCAGAAGCTGCTCCCTCCAGACCCTACAGGTCACCTTTGTGAGATGGGAGATAGCCAGACTATTCGTTAGAATATTTATCAGCCATGGAATGCTTTCTCTGGGGTCTCAATTAGCAAACAGTTGCATTGCAACTGCATGCACCTATTCCGCATTTTGCTTACCACTCCAATGCAAGGCTATTCCGCATTTTGCTTACCACTCCAATGCAAGGCTATAAGGCTAGGTTCACACTATGAACATTGTGTTATGCCTGCGTTGCATGATGCAACCATACGCTGCACATTATAACAAGCATTGCTATAATAGGCTCATTGATGCACATTATCCAAAAAATGCACTGTAGGAAGTGTTAGGTTAATGTGGTCCATTGCAATGCAGTAATATGAACAGTGAACAGAACTATGAACAGTGCATTCACATGCAGAAATTCAGCGCAACAACGGGCTTACGATATAAGATATAAAGGATATTAGGATATAAGATGATGTCCGGTGAAAATAGGCAGACATTGCCGCCAATATTTACTATAATACATGTATGAAAGAACGCTGGGGGCTAATCTCAGTCTGCTGTGTAATTTCTGCTGACATTAAACAAGCATTGTACAATATAATAATAAAATACGCGTCCAGTGAAAAATGGCGCCGGCAAAATAATGGCGCCCCCTTCTGCCCGATATATGTTTAAAACGATATTTATTGTTTTAAAGGTTAAAATAGTGCAGACCTTTAACCACTTCAGGACCACAGTCTTTTCGCCCCTTAAGGACCAGAGCCTTTTTCTCCATTCAGACCACTGCAGCTTTCACGGTTTATTGCTCGGTCATACAACCTACCACCTAAATGAATTTTACCTCCTTTTCTTGTCACTAATACAGCTTTCTTTTGATGCTATTTGATTGCTGCTGCGAGTTTTACTTTTTATTATATTCATCAAAAAAGACATGAATTTTGTCAAAAAAATGACTTTTTTAACTTTCTGTGCTGACATTTTTCAAATAAAGTAAAATTTCCTATACATTTGAGCGCGAAAGTTATTCTGCTACATGTCTTTGATAAAAAAAAAAAACATTCAGTGTATATTTATTGGATTGGGTAAAAGTTATAGCGTTTACAAACTATGGTGCCAAAAGTGAATTTTCCCATTTTCAAGCATCTCTGACTTTTCTGCGCACCTGTCATGTTTCATGAGGGGCTAAAATTCCAGGATAGTACAAATACCCCCCAAATGACCCCATTTTGGAAAGAAGACATCCCAAAGTATTCAGTGAGAGGCATGGTGAGTTCATAGAAGATTTTATTTTTTGTCACAAGTTAGCGGAAAATGACAGTTTGTGACAAAAAAAAAACAAAAAAAAAGTTTCCATTTCTTCTAACTTGCGACAAAAAAAAATGAAATCTGCCACGGACTCACTATGCTCCTCTCTGAATACCTTGAAGTGTCTACTTTCCAGAATGGGGTCATTTGTGGGGTGTGTTTACTGTCCTGGCATTTGGGGGGTGCCTAATTGTAAGCACCCCTGTAAAGCCTAAAGATGCTCATTGGACTTTGGGCCCCTTAACGCAGTTAGGCCGCAAAAAAGTGCCACACATGTGGTATTGCCGTACTCAGCATGGGTATGTGGAAAAATACACCCCAAAACACATTATACTACTTCTCCTGAGTACGGCGATACCACATGTGTGGCACTTTTTTGCACCCTAACTGCGCTAAGGGGCCCAAAGTCCAATGAGTACCTTTAGGATTTCACAGGTCATTTTGAGAAATTTCGTTTCAAGACTACTCCTCACGGTTTAGGGCCCCTAAAATGCCAGGACAGTATAGGAACCCCACAAATTACCCCATTTTAGAAAGAAGACACCCCAAGGTATTCCGTTAGGGGTATGGTGAGTTCATAGAAGATTTTATTTTTTCTCACAAGTTAGTGAAAAATGACACTTTGTGAAAAAAACAATAACAATCCAATTTCCGCTAACTTTTGACAAAAAATAAAATATTCTATGAACTCATCATACACCTAACAGAATACCTTGGGGTGTCTTCTTTCTAAAATGGGGTCACTTGTGGGGTTCCTATACTGCCCTGGCATTTTACGGGCCCAAAACTGTGAGTAGTCTGGAAACCAAATTTCTCAAAATGACTGTTCAGGGGTATAAGCATCTGCAAATTTTGATGACAGGTGGTCTATGAGGGGGCAAATTTTGTGGAATCGGTCATAAGCAGGGTGGCCTCTTAGATGACAGGATGTATTGGGCCTGATCTGATGGATAGGAGTGCTAGGGGGGTGACAGGAGGTGATTGATGGGTGTCTCAGGGGGCGGTTAGAGGGGAAAATAGATGCAATCAATGCACTGGGGAGGTGATCGGAAGGGGGTCTGAGGGGGATCTGAGGGTTTGGCCGAGTGATCAGGAGCCCACACGGGGCAAATTAGGGCCTGATCTGATGGGTAGGTGTGCTAGGGGGTGACAGGAGGTGATTGATGGGTGTCTCAAGGTGTGATTAGAGGGGGGAAATAGATGCAAGCAATGCACTGGCGAGGTGATCAGGGCTGGGGTCTGAGGGCGTTCTGAGGTGTGGGCGGGTGATTGGGTGCCCGCAAGGGGCAGATTAGGGTCTAATCTGATGGGTAACAGTGACAGGTGGTGATAGGGGGTGATTGATGGGTAATTAGTGGGTGTTTAGAGGAGAGAATAGATGTAAACAATGGATTTGGGAGGTGATCTGATGTCGGATCTGCGGGCGATCTATTGGTGTGGGTGGGTGATCAGATTGCCCGCAAGGGGCAGGTTAGGGGCTGATTGATGGGTGGCAGTGACAGGGGGTGATTGATGGGTGGCAGTGACAGGGGGTGATTGATGGGTGATTGACAGGTGATCAGTGGGTTATTACCCGGAATAACAGATGTAAATATTGCACGGGCAAATTGATAAGGGGGGGGGGTCTGAGGGCAATCTGAGCGTGTGGGCGGGTGATTGGGTGCCCGCAAGGGGCAGATTAGGGTCTAATCTGATGGGTAACAGTGACAGGTGGTGATAGGGGGTGATTGATGGGTAATTAGTGGGTGTTTAGAGGAGAGAATAGATGTAAACAATGGATTTGGGAGGTGATCTGATGTCGGATCTGCGGGCGATCTATTGGTGTGGGTGGGTGATCAGATTGCCCGCAAGGGGCAGGTTAGGGGCTGATTGATGGGTGGCAGTGACAGGGGGTGATTGATGGGTGGCAGTGACAGGGGGTGATTGATGGGTGATTGACAGGTGATCAGTGGGTTATTACCCGGAATAACAGATGTAAATATTGCACGGGCAAATTGATAAGGGGGGGGTCTGAGGGCAATCTGAGCGTGTGGGCGGGTGATTGGGTGCCCGCAAGGGGCAGATTAGGGTCTAATCTGATGGGTAACAGTGACAGGTGGTGATAGGGGGTGATTGATGGGTAATTAGTGGGTGTTTAGAGGAGAGAATAGATGTAAACAATGGATTTGGGAGGTGATCTGATGTCGGATCTGCGGGCGATCTATTGGTGTGGGTGGGTGATCAGATTGCCCGCAAGGGGCAGGTTAGGGGCTGATTGATGGGTGGCAGTGACAGGGGGTGATTGATGGGTGGCAGTGACAGGGAGTGATTGATGGGTGATTGACAGGTGATCAGTGGGTTATTACCCGGAATAACAGATGTAAATATTGCACGGGCAAATTGATAAGGGGGGGGGGTCTGAGGGCAATCTGAGCGTGTGGGCGGGTGATTGGGTGCCCGCAAGGGGCAGATTAGGGTCTAATCTGATGGGTAACAGTGACAGGTGGTGATAGGGGGTGATTGATGGGTAATTAGTGGGTGTTTAGAGGAGAGAATAGATGTAAACAATGGATTTGGGAGGTGATCTGATGTCGGATCTGCGGGCGATCTATTGGTGTGGGTGGGTGATCAGATTGCCCGCAAGGGGCAGGTTAGGGGCTGATTGATGGGTGGCAGTGACAGGGGGTGATTGATGGGTGGCAGTGACAGGGGGTGATTGATGGGTGATTGACAGGTGATCAGTGGGTTATTACCCAGAATAACAGATGTAAATATTGCACGGGCGAATTGATAAGGGGGGGGTCTGAGGGCAATCTGAGCGTGTGGGCAGGTGATTGGGTGCCCGCAAGGGGCAGATTAGGGTCTAATCTGATAGGTAACAGTGACAGGTGGTGATAGGGGGTGATTGATGGGTAATTAGTGGGTGTTTAGAGGAGAGAATAGATGTAAACAATGGATTTGGGAGGTGATCTGATGTCGGATCTGCGGGCGATCTATTGGTGTGGGGGGGTGATCAGATTGCCCGCAAGGGGCAGATCAGGGGCTGATTGATGGGTGGCAGTGACAGGGGGTGATTGACGGGTGATTGACAGGTGATTGACAGGTGATTGACAGGTGATCAGGGGGGATAGATGCATACAGTACACGGGGGGGGGGGGGGTCTGGGGGGGGGGTCTGGGGGAATCTGAGGGGTGGGGGGGTGATCAGGAGGGAGTAGGGGGCAGATTAGGGACTTAAAAAAAAAAATAGCGTTGACAGATAGTGACAGGGAGTGATTGATGGGTGATTAGGAGGGTGACTGGGTGCAAACAGTGGTCTGGGGGGTGGGCAGGGGGGGGTCTGAGGGGTGCTGTGGGCGATCAGGGGGCAGGGGGGGGAAATCAGTGTGCTTGGGTGCAGACTAGGGTGGCTGCAGCCTGCCCTGGTGGTCCCTCGGACACTGGGACCACCAGGGCAGGAGGCAGCCAGTATAATAGGCTTTGTATACATTACAAAGCCTATTATACACTGTTGCAGCGGCGATCCGGATGCCAGTAACCCGCCGGCGCTTCCGAACGGCCGGCGGGTTACGGCGAACGGGGGGCGGAGCCAGTCCCCGGCGGCTGATCGCGTCACGAATGACGCGATCGCCGCATAGCCACTCCTGCAGTCGTTTGGGCCCGGACTTTGCCGCCGCCCATCGGCTGGGGGCGGTCCTCAAGTGGTTAAAAACGAAAATTATCGTTTTAAAACTTTTTTTTTTTTGTCCTGCCTGAACGATATTTATCGTTTTAACCCCTGCTTTGCTGCCGTTTGGAAAATATCTGCCCGCCGGCTTTAATGTTTAATAGCAAAGCCCCCTTAAAAAGTTAAAAACACCAAATTTGCAGGGAATGTTAAGAAGAAAATTGTGAACAAGAGGAATTTTTTTTTTTCAAAAAGACCTTATAGTTTTTGAGAAAATCGATTTTAAATCTTCAAAGAGGAAAATGTATCTATTTAAATCGCGTAATGACATTTCCGTGGCAGAAACAATTCCCGCCGACTTTAGCAGTTAATAGCAAAGTCCCCTTAAATCCTAGCAACACCAAATTTGCAGGATATGTTAAAAAGATACTGGGAAACATTATTTAAAAAAAAAATTGTAACATTTTAATTGTTTGTTTTTTTACATTTACATTTTTGGGATATGTTCAGAGTGTGGGAAATTTTTTGAAAAAAATGACGTGGGGTCCCCCCTCCCGAGCCTCTGTAACCCCTTGTCTCCCATGCAGGCTGGGATAGCCAGAATGCGGAGCCCCGGCCGACTGGGGCTTCGCACCCTGAGCTATACCAGCCCGCATGGTCCATGGTATGGGGGGTGGCTTCGGGGGGGGGAGGGGCGGCCAAGCCTTCCCCTCCCCCCCGGAGCCCTTGTCCAATCTATGGACAAGGGGCTCTTCCCCACCTCCGGTGCCCCAGGAGGAGGTGGGGGGGCGACGACTCCCTGGGGGGGGGTTCATGGTGGCATCTGGGAGTCCCCTTTAAGAAGGGGAACCCAGATGCCTTCCCCCCCTCCCAGGAGAAATGAGTATAGGGGTGCACCCCTTACCCATTTCCATAAAGGGTTAAATGAAATAAAAACGCAACAACGAGAAAAGTCCTTTAATGTTCTAAATTAACCAGAAATACTTACCTGTACCTTTAAGAAAAAAATCCGAAGCCAATTAGGTCCCACGACAGTATCCTCCATCTTGCGATCTTCAGAAATACTTACCTGTACCTTTAAGAAAAAAATCCCATGCCATTATCCTCGGAAATGGTCCCGCGCTATAATCTGTTATGTCCCACGACGACAGTATCCTCTGTTTTGCGATCTTCAGAAATACTTACCTGTACCTTTTTTAAGAAAAAAATCCCACGACAGTATCCTCTATCTTGCGACCTTCTGTTACATCTTGATTGAAGATCTCCGCCGCCCCGACGCCACACACGCCGCCCCCGCCGAACTGCTCTCAGCTATACTTTGTATAGCTTAGAGCAAAAAAATCTTTAAATTTTAGCTCCAATGGTCCCCATTGGTTCCTTAACAGACCAATGGGGATCAGGAGGATCCCCATTGGTCGATAAGGAACCAATGGGGAGCCTTGGAGCCAAAATTTAAAGATGCTTTTTGTTCTCAGCTATACTAAGTATAGCTGAGAGTGTATCTATATAGACGCATTAGCGCTGGCTGCCGCTGCCCTCCCTGCCTCTCTCTCACCTGTCACCCTCACCCATGCTGGCACCCATGGGTGCATTGGGTGCCAGCATGGGTGAGGGTGACAGGTGGTGGGAGGCCGGGAGGGCAGCGGCAGCTAGCGCTAATGCGTCTGTATAGACGCACTCTCAGCTATACTTAGTATAGCTGAGAGCAGTGCTACGTGTGTGGCGTCGGAGCGGCGGAGATCTTCAATCAACATGTATCAGAAGATCGCAAGATAGAGGATACTGTCGTGGGACCTGATTGGCGTGGGATTTTTTTCTTAAAGGTACAGGTAAGCATTTGTGGTTAATTTAGAACATTAAAGGACTTTTCTCGTGGTTGTGTTTTTATTTCATTTAACCCTTTGTGGAAATGGGTAAGGGGTACTTTGTACCTCTATACTCATTTCTCCTGGGAGGGGGGTGGGTATCTGGGGGTCCCCTTCTTAAAGGGGACTCCCAGATGCCACCATGAACCCCCGCCCCAGGGAGTCGTCGCCCCCCGCCTCCACCTGGGGCAAGGGAGGCGGGGAAGAGCCCCTTGTCCATGGATTGGACAAGGGGCTCCGAGGGGGAGGCTTGGCCGCCCCTCCCCCCCGCAGCCCCCCCATACCATGGACCATGCGGGCTGGTATAGCTCAGGGTGCGAAGCCCCAGTCGACCGGGGCTCCGCATTCTGGCTATCCCAGCCTGCATGGGGGACAAGGGGTTACAGAGGCTCGGGAGGGGGGACCCCACGTCATTTTTTTTCAAAAAATTTCCCACACTCTGAACATATCCGAAAAATTTAAATTAAAAAAAAAAAAACAATTAAAATGTTTCAATTTTTTTTTAAAATAATGTTTCCCAGTATCTTTTTAACATATTCTGCAAATTTGGTGTTGCTAGGATTTAAGGGGACTTTGCTATTAACTGCTAAAGTCGGCGGGAATTGTTTCCGCCACGGAAATGTCATTACGCGATTTAAATAGATACATTTTCCTCTTTGAAGTTTTAAATCGATTTTTCTCAAAAACTATAAGGTCTTTTTGAGAAATTTTTTTTCCTCTTGTTCACAATTTTCTTCTTAACATTCCCTACACATTTGGTGTTTCTGGCATTTAAAGGGGCTTTGCTATTAACCGCTAAAGTCGGCGGGCATTTAATTTCCCCACGGTCAGAAGAAGAATATTCAAAATCGATTTTCTCAAAAACTATAAGGTCTTTTTGAAAAAAAAAAATTCCTCTTGTTCACAATTTTCATCTTAACATTCCCTGCAAATTTGGTGTTTTTAACTTTTTAAGGGGGCTTTGCTATTAAACATTAAAGCCGGCGGGCAGATATTTTCCAAACGGCAGCAAAGCAAGGGTTAAAACGAAAAATATCGTTTGGGAGCAATACAAATATAAATATAAACGATAAATTTCGTTTTTAAAGCCGGCGCCGTTTTTTAGCTGTCAAAAACGAAAAATAACTAGCGATAGTGGTTCTCTATGGGGCGCCGTTTTTTAACTACGATAACTGGCGCCATTTTTAACGGACCCCTAAAATACTTTCTTAATAAACATACATACCATAGTCCGAATGAAGCAAAAACCACTCCTATGGTGAAAGGCGAGCAAATGGTCAGCAAGTCAGCAGATGTACTTATTACTTTCTATTCCTGTTTTATTGTATTGCCTCTGTCTGTCACAGCATGTACAGTTCCCTGGAAATTAGGCTCCACCCCTCCCCCTCATCTCTTTTGCACAATTCCCTCTATAGGGAAAGCAGTTACAAGGAAAAGTGTCAGTGTCCTAAGTGCCGCTTGCTCGAGTTAGCAACCCTGTCATTATGACATTCTGAGCTGACTTAACGCGGAACTGAATATTGCCATAAAAACAAACAGTTTAACATACCTGGTGCTTCTCCAAGCCCCTGCAGCTGTCCTGTCCAGAGCCGGTCCTGCACGATCCTCCGTTCTCCCGCCGCAGTGTAGTTTCATTACTGCTGAATTGTAAGTCGACGCCAATTGTGCCTGCGCACCCGGGGCCACGCGTATCTTTCTTTGTGTTACCGTCCTGCAGTGGATCCCCTAGCCCACACAATCTACCTAGCTAACACTGCAACCCTTACCAGCCACGGTGCAGTGTGAGGATCGCACTGCACCGTATAAAAAAAAAGGAAAAATAAAACGCAGAATAGCGGCATTCAGGCGCCTGCAATGCCCGATCTTTCTGCTCTGGCATCCAAAGATCGATATTTTGTATTGGCGCCTATGGTGGCACCCATTTAGTCTACTTGCCGCATTTGCCCTTTTTTCCTGCTACCGCGATAAGTTCTTATAGTGCATTGAAAATAACAGTAATCAGCACACACTGTAGCTAGTTTATTGGCATAAGCACAGAATAAAGCCCTGTACACATGTACGAGACATGCTTTGCCAGTACCCGATCTCCCAGGTGACATTGCAGGGCAGAGGCTATATAGACATGTTGCTTGCCTGCAGGCTAGTGACGTGTTCTGTTGCTATGGGGGAGGGGCAGAAGATAGACATCATGTAGGTGATGTCAGATGAGTGGGGAGAACCATGATCTCTGCCAGCACTTAGGGAGGGACAGGGGTGGGGGCTGATGTACACATGCTGGATTCTCATCAACGGCAGTCATTTTCTACTTTTGATTATCTCCAAAGATCTCAAAGCATTACCAGCAATGATGTCATCAAAGTAAAACCTGAGTTAGACTTAAAATGTGTCTGTTATCATGGGGTAAAAATTGCAACCTTCCTCAGTGTCACCTTGTCACAATGAAATTTGCTGTTTTTCCTGGAGTTTTGTAATAATAAAAAAAATCTCTTTGGCCTAGTGCACACCAGAGCGGTTCTGCTGCGGTTTGCGATCCGCTTGCGGGTGCGGATCCGCTTGGGTAATGTGTTTCAATGGGCTGGTGCACACCAGAGCGGGAGGCATTTTGCAGAAACGCATACCCCTGGGCTGCTGCAGATTTTGAATTGCGGATGCGTTTCTGCCTCAATGTTAAGTATAGGAAAAACGCAAACCGCTCTGAAAAACGGCACTACAGAGCAGTTTGCCAGGCGTTTTTTGTTACAGTAGCTGTTCAGTAACAGCTTTACTGTAACAATACATGAAATCTACTACACCAAAAACGCTTCCCAAAACCGTAAAATGCTAGCTGAAACGCTACAGAAAGAAGAAAAAGCGTTTCAAAATCTGCTAGCATTTTGCGGATCTGCTAGCGTTTTTTGGTGTGCACCAGGCCTTTCTGTGGAGGCTGAAAATGCAACTATGCAACTACAAACATACACAACCCTCTCTGCAATTCTAGGACAATCTGAAATGACCCCGATGAGAGTGCTGATTCCTAATTGATAGCAAATAATCTTTAGGCCACTTTCATGCATGGTACACTCCCCTGCCGCTCCCTTGTCCCAGTGGCCAATAGTCTCTGTGAGACTGGCCACAGTACCCTCAGTGCGACGCGATAGAAGTGCTTCAAATGACGCCGACTCTGCAGCATTTTTCCAAGCTATACAAGGGGTATCACTCAGGGCACAATTGCATTAGAATCAATAGCACCCTAACA
The DNA here is from genome assembly GCF_040937935.1 of Hyperolius riggenbachi. Classification (NCBI taxonomy): domain Eukaryota; kingdom Metazoa; phylum Chordata; class Amphibia; order Anura; family Hyperoliidae; genus Hyperolius; species Hyperolius riggenbachi. The sequence goes on along the minus strand of NC_090647.1, from coordinate 355,501,339 downwards.
ATCTACTATAGAGTGTTGCGGTAGCGGTGCAGTGCACATGAACTGATTGTCAAATATCTAGTGGCATACTTCCTGTCTAGCCGGAAGCATGTCACTGAGTGGAGGACTGCAGAGTGCTTTTCGATCTGTCAGTGCTACATTTGGGTTTTTAAAAACACACTCCCATTAACTTACTTTAAAAATCAATGTAAAATTGCAGCAAAATCATTGCGAATGTGATTTTTTTTTTTTGAAAAATCACAATTGTGGCACTTTTGCCACAATTTTATAGCAATTCTAATGGGAGTATGTTTTTAAGAAAGCAAATGCAGTGCTGACAGATCAAAAAGTGCTCTTCAGTGTGGCTCCGCCCTTAGAGGACAACTGTAAAAAGAGTTTAACTTACCTGGGGCTTCTACCGGCCCCCTTGCAGACCTCTTGTGCCCGCACTGGTGCTCAAAGATTCTCTGGTTACCTGCCGTGGCTCGCTTTTATTTCAGCGACTTTAAAGTCGCGGGCCACTGCAAGGCCCTGGCCACGTACATCCGGGAGAGTCTTGCAGCGTGAAGAGCTGGAGCGAGGACGCGCATGGCCAGAGCCGTGCAGGTGCAGTGACCCATGACATTAAAGTCACAGAAAATACAAGTGAGCCTCAGCAGGGGACCGGAGGATCCTTGAGTACCAGTGCGGGCACAGGAGGTCTCCAGGGTGCTGGTAGAAGCCCCAGGTAAGTAACACTACTTTGTTGTAGCATTTACTGTATATTGAACTAATATTTTCTGCAGACATTTACAGAATAGATTAAGCAATTCTTGTCACACACTGTCCCTCTGAGACACTCACAATCTAAAACCCCTACAGAATTCTGGTCCAAAGCCATCTGCGCCCGGACTCTTTCCCCTCTTAAGGTGGCCACACACCATACAATTTTTTAAATATCTGTTCAATTTAAGAATTGCAATAAATTTTTATGACTGATTGTAACATTTCAAAAGTATGACCAATGTACCACACACCTATGTTAAATTTTTCCCCAATTATGATAAAAATGATTGGAAATGCTGACAAAATTGCTAGGGTGTGTATCTTGATAAATTGACTAACACACACCATACAATCTTTAGAAAGATTGAAGAAAAATATCTGGCATTCCGGATCTATAAAAATCGAAGAAAACTGGAAATCCGATCGGATTTTTCAGTTGAATGAAAAAAAAAGCTTTCGATTTTTCTCGAGAGATCCGATCGTTTTTCTCGAATTGCCGTAAAATCGGATCATTTTATTGTATCGTGTGTGGCCACCTTTAGCCCTGTCAACCGCTGCCACAAACTCATCCTCTCCAATTTTTCCATCTAATACATGTCTAAGTTCTTGTTTAATTGAGGGGAGCTCAGTCTGTTCCAAAAAAGAACTTGAGGCCTCTACATCGAGGGTTTTTATATTATAGATTTCTGTATAGTAGTCAACAAAGGCATTACTAATTTTCTCCTGTTCATGCACCAAATTTCCTTCTCCGTCAATAATTTTTCCAATAAATCTTTCCTCTGACTTTTTTTTTTTTTTTTTTTCTTCAATAAATCTGCCAAGAATTTACCAGATCTATTTTTACCCCTACAGAATGAATCATAGGCACCATAATATTCTTTTTTACACACAGAATCTAAAATTTGATTTAACTCCTTTCTAATTGCCGTCATATGCTGGAATAATTTTTGATTCGATTTCTTATGTATTTTTTCCAGGTCCGCTAGTTCATTTACCAAATTTTAATTTTTACTTTCTTATCTTTAACCCTCTTAGCTTTAATACCGATGAGGACCCCCCTGATTACACATTTTAGGGCATCCCATATTTCTTCCAGTGAGTGCTACCCAACATCATTGTATTTCAAAAACTCCAAAATATTAGATCTAATTTTTTCTCTGATTTCATCCTCGTCTAATAATTTAGGGTCCATTCTCCATCTAGGTCTAGGAGTATTTTTATTTGATATATTTATTATTAATTCTACTGGCACATGGTCTGAATATGTAAAACTACCTATACTAATACTAACTACATCAGATATAGACGCGTGGGGAATAAAAAAATAATCTATTGTTTTATAGCTTTTATGGGGTGGGGAAAAGAAAGTATAATCTCTATCAGAAGAATTTTTAATTCTCCAAATATCTATGAGCTTATTGGAGTGTAACATGTCCTTTAATTTAGGGAGATTTCCAACCAACGACTTATTTCTACCTTTAGAGGAGTCAATCTCAGGGTTAAGGGCTAAATTTAGATCGCCTCCCATTAAAATCAATCCCTTAGCCATTTTACTTACAAAGGTAGCCCACTTGATCCGTATTGGGCGCATAAACATTTGCGATTGTTACAGCAACACCTTTTAGCCTCCCCAGCACAATCAAGCCCCTCGCTTCTCTATCTATCTATCTATCTATCTATCTATCTATCTATCTATCTATCTATCTATATATATATATATATATATATATATATATATAAAATTTATATACGGAATCGAGATTGGATTTAATAACAATGGCAACACCACAAGTTTTTTTTTTTTACTAGCATTATCGTTAGTGATCCATACTTTATACCGTTTGTCATAAAAATAGGGCTTTTTACCAACCTTGAAGTGGGTTTCTTGAAAGAGGGCAATATCAATTTTTTTTCTAATTAGTTCGTCTATAATTCTCCCCCTTTTTTGACACGAATTGGCTCCTTTAACATTTATAGTAATCAATTTTAATAAACTCATTCTTTTCCTTTTTTTTTCTCCTCCCTCCACCAAGCAAAGCCTGTTAACATACACACGTCCAACATACATACCATTCACACCAGTTAGGCCCAGTTTGGGTGCCCAGAGAATCCTATACTTTGTCTCTAGGAACTTCCAACCATGATCTAACTGATAATACAGATAATTACAGATAATAGTTGACCAGAGTGGACCTGTTGATCCCAGTCCTGACTGCATTTCTAATCAGCGGTCTCCTTGTTCGGCCTGTGAGTTTAGGTGGACGGCCTTGTGTTGGTAGGTTTACAGTTGTGCCATACTCCTTCCATTTCTGAATGATCGCTTAAACAGTGCTTTTGGAAATCTTTTTGTAGCCTAAGCCTGCTTTAAATTTCTCAAAACTTTATCCCTGACCTGTCTGGTGTGTTCTTTGGACTTTATGGTGTTGTTGCTCCCAATATTCTCTTAGACAACCTCTGAGGCCGTCACAGAGCAGCTGTAAATTATTCAGCCCCTGAGTCAATAATTTGTAGAACCACCTTTTGCTACAATTACAGCTGCCAGTCTTTTAGGGTATGTCTCTACCAGCTTTGCACATCTAGAGACTGAAATCCTTGCCCATTCTTCTTTGCAAAACAGCTCCAGCTCAGTCAGATTAGATAGACAGCATTTGTGAACAGCAGTTTTCAGATCTTGCCACAGATTCTCGATTGGATTTAGATCTGGACTTTAACTGGGCCATTCTAACACATAGATATGTTTTGTTTTAAACCATTCAATTGTTACCCTGGCTTTATGTTTAGGGTCATTGTCCTGCTGGAAGGTGAACCTCTGCCTCAGTCTCAAGCCTTTTGCAGTCTCCAAGAGGTTTTCTTCCAAGTTTGCCCTGTATTTGGCTCCATCCATCTTCCCATCAACCCTGACCAGCTTCCCTGTCCCTGCTGAAGAGATGCACCCCCCCCCCCCCCGAGCATGATGCTGCCACCACCATATTTGACAGTGGGAATGGTGTGTTCAGAGTGATGTGCAGTGTTAGTTTTCCGCCACACATTGCGTTTTGCATTTTGTCCAAAAAGTTCCATTTTGGTCTCATCTGACCAGAGCACCTTCTTCTGCATGGTTGCTGTGTCCCCCACATGGCTTGTGGCAAACTGCAAACGGGACTTCTTATGCGTTCTGTTAACAATGCCTTTCTTCTTGCCACTTTTCCATAAAAGCCAACTTTGTACAGTGCATGACTAATAGTTGTCCTATGGACAGAGTCTGCCACCTGAGCTGTAGATCTCTGCAGCTCGTCCAGAGTCACCATGGGCCTCTTGACTGCATTTCTGATCAGCGCTCTCCTTGTTTGGCCTTTAGGAGTTTAGGTGGATGGCCTTGTCTTGGTAGGTTTACAGTTGTGCCATACTCCATTCTTCCATTTCTGAATGATCGCTTGAACAGTGCTCCTTGGGATGTTCAAGGCTTCGGAAATCTTTTTGAAGCCTAAGCCTGCTTTAAATTTCTCAATAACTTGATCCCTGACCTGTCTTGGACCTGTCTTGTGTGTTCTTTGGACTTCACGGTGTTGTTACTCCCAATATTCTCTTAGACAACCTCTGAGGCCCTCACAGAGCAGCTGTATTTGTACTGACATTAGATTACACACAGGTGCACTCTAGTCATTAGCACTCATCAGGCAATGTCTATAGGCAACTGACTGCACTCAGATCAAAGGGGGATGAATAATTATGCACACACCACTTTGCAGTTATTTATTTGTAAAAAATGTTTGGAATCCTGTATGATTTTCGTTCCACTTCTCACTTGTACACCACTTTGTATTGGTCTTTCACGTGGAATTCCAATAAAATTGATGCATGTTTGTGGCAGTAATATGCCAAAATGTGGAAAACGTCAAGGGGGCCGAATACTTTTGCAAACCACTGTATATACATTAATAACAAATGGCGCATGGAGCCGCCGCTAAAGTGCTCAAAACGCTGTTTTGCATTTTAATGTTAAAACATTATTTAATGTTTTAACATTAAAACGCAAAATAGAGTTTTACACACTAGTGGCGGCTCCTTGCGCCACTTTTTCCAGGCACCATTTTTTTCCTGCTCCCCTGCCTAATTGATATTTTGTATGGGCAGCTTTAAAAACTAAACAGATACCCACTTCACAGAAACTACTGTGCAATTACTTTAACTACCCCCAGACGGCGCGGCGGCCGCCGCTCGGGAGATGGTAAAAAGACGGCGTTTCACCGTCTTACAAAGTACAGCGCTGCAATCTGTAGCAGCGCTGTACTGGGTACAGCCGTGTGCCCCTGGGGCACAAGAGAGCGATCGGCTCTCATAGGCTGAAGCTTATGAGAGCCGATCGCCATGACTGGCTGACTGCGGGGAGGGAGAGGAAAAAAAAATACATAAATCGGTATATTTATTTCAAAATAAATAAGATAAATATTGATTCAAAATAAAATAGACACGGGGGGGGGGGGGGGAGATCAATAGAGAGCCCTGTTGGTTGGGAGAAAAGGGGGGGGGGGGAAATCACTAGTGTGCTGTATTGTGCGGCCCTGCAGCTTGTCCTAAAGCCCCGTCTACACGAGGCGATCCGCCGGATCGCCTCTTCCGCATCCCCGCGCGTACCCGATCCCCCGCTCGTCTCCGCTGCGCCGCTCATCTTCCGCTCGATTCCCTGCCATTGTCCCCTCGTGGGGAACGAGCAGGGAATCGGCGGTGGCAAAATCCGACCTGACGGATCTCATCAATCGAACCGCATCAGCGGCTCGATTGATAAGTAACATTGTTGTAACATCGCTCCGTGTAGACGGAGCTTTAAAGCTGCAGTGGCCTATTTTGAAAGAAATAGCCTGGTCTTTAGGCGGATTTAGCACTGTGGTCCATAAGTGGTTAACTTGAGTTTTCAAAACAAGTCCCCTCAGTACATTAAGGTTCATACACACCTACCAACTATCTGTCCAACTATCTGCTGAACTAGTCTGTTAAACATACTCTAAAGTCTTAAAAAAAAATCTTTTTATTTAACAAATGTGTTTAAGATGTTTGCCCTAACTAAACCGCCGCATTCCCGCTGCTCTAATCTATCTAAATCCCCCCAAACTCCCCAGGGGACAATCCGGGGAGTGTTTCCGTGTGAGGCAGAGCTATGAGCCACAGCTCTGCCTCTCAGCGCGTCTGTCAGCCCGGATCGCTGCCTCTCCCCCCTCCCCTCTCAGTCTTGCTTCGCTGAGAGGGGCGGGTAAGAGGCAGAGATCCGCCGCTGATAGACAGCGCATGGAGGCAGAGCTGCAGCTCATAGCTCTGCCTCACACGGAAGCGCACAGAGCAGCAAAATCCACGACCAAGAAAGACGTGGATTTTGCAGGGGAGAGGGAGGGCGAGTTAGGGGGGATTTAGATAGATTAGAGCGGTGGGAATGCGGTGGTTTAGTTAGGGCAAGCATATTAAACACATTAGTTAAATAAAAAGATTTTTTTTTTGAGACTTTCGAGTTTCTTTAAGCCCCATTCATGCTCTCAGAGGTCTTATGCAGCACAATTGTCAAACCGCTTTTGTTGTGAAACAAGATGAAACTAAAAAAAAAGTATTTTGCTATTGTTCAAAAAGCTGATTCAACAGTTGGATTGACTTCTTATCAGTCTTATCAGCTGAACAATAACAGAATACTTTTTTTTTTTTAGGTGTTTCAACTGGTTTCAAAATAAAAGTTGTATGGGGCTTAACAGGCAAGTTTGGTAGATAGTTAGAAAGATCGTTGGTAGGTGTGTGTGAACCTTTACAAACCTTGTTTGACTGATCTGCCCGGCGGATCAGTCAAAAACAGTCTTATCAGTCTGCCAACAGTCTGTACTCACGTACTACTGTCGGCAGAACGACCGCCCCGTGGGAGGGTCTGATGGACCCGTCGTTTTACAATAGTGCGTGTGTACGCACCTCTGGGTAATGTGCTAGTTAGCATATCTAAGCATCAGCTAACAATATCTGAGGTACAACCAATAATTATCCCAATCTATAATCAATCAGATTTTTACCTGAAAATTGCTTCTGAAAAACAGTTACAGTTATGCTTTCTTAAGGTAGCCATACATTGGTCGATTTGCCATTAGATCGACCAGCTAACAGATCCCTATCTGATCAGAGAGGGATTGTATGGCTGCCTTTACTGCAAACAGATTGTGAATCGATTTCAGCCTGAAACCGATCACAATCTGTGGAGCCGCCGCTGCCGCCTGTCCCCCCCCCCCCCGCGCATACATTACCTGACGCTGGCTCCCCATCTTCTCCACGCTGCACCCGCTCCATCCCGGCGCTTCCTGTGTCACTCTGTGACCAGGCAGTTCAAATAGAGCGCCCTCTATTTGAACTTCCTGGTCACTGCAGTGACAGGAAGCGCCGGGATGGAGCGGGTGCAGCGCGGAGAAGATGGGGAGAAGATGCCCGGGAGCCAGCGTCAGGTAATGTATACCTGATCGGATCGGCCGCCGCTAGCGACGCGCTCCCTACCCGCGGGCGATCGAGGGTAATTTCCCGCGCGGCGCGATCAATGGACCGATCCGATTTCGGGAGGAAATTGGATCGGCGGGTGCGTTTAGCGCGAACGATTGGCAGCAGATTCGATCCCAGGATCGAATCTGCTGTCGAAACGGCCGCGAATCGGGCCAGCGTATGGCCACCTTTATTCACATTAAAGATACTTGAGGCCCAATGAAAAGATTACCATACTTTATTTATTCAGAGAGCTTTATTTGCAGTGTAATTGACTTGTAAATGAGCTGCTTATTGCCTGATACAGACACGTAAAGCCTGATTTGTGAAAGTTTCAGTTTCCCTTATGTGAAGAGGAAAACAGTGACCTGAGGGTGTAACATTGCTTCTCCATGTGTTGTCACTCACAACAGATATTTCACCTGCATTTCCCCCTTCATTATCCTCTATTGATAGGTTAATTCACCTATAATTTCTGTACTTCAGACATCTCTCTTACCCATACAGTCCCTTGCTGGTAGCCTCACCTTGGAGCAGTAGAATCCCAAGTCTGAATATAAGTCAAACACATTTTAGGGGTTTACAGGTATATGGGTTTTTGTCTGTGGCCTTTTGCAGCTCCAGAATAAAGCTATGAAATTAAATTTAAAAAAAAAATTGTGATAGCTCCTCTGAGGTATGGTTACCAACTTGGAATATTTAATGAACATAGGAAAGGTGTGGCATATACAGGGGTTGTACAAAATAATGGAAATACCTTGATAATCAACAACATATATTTTAATATGGTGTAGGCCCACCTTTTGCGGCAATTCCCGCTCAATTCTCTGAGGTATTGATTCATACAAATTGTGATTTGTTTCCAAAGGAGTTTAAGCCCATTCTTCAGTTAAAACACCCTCCAGTTCTTTTAGAGACGATGCCGGCGGAAATCGACTTCTTACTTGAATCGCTAATAACGACCATAAATGCTCAGTAATGTTGAGGTCTGGGGATTGTGGTGGCCAGATGAGATGCTAAACTTCATTAGCATGTTCCTCGTGCCATTCTAGCTGTATGGATTGGGGCATTATCATCTTGAAAGATGGCATTCCCCTTCAGGAAACAGTTCTTGAACCATAGGATGAATTTGGTCGCCCAAAATTCCTAAATAGTCTCAGCTGTTAATTCTTCCATGAAGGGAAATCATTGACGCAGTGGATTTCCAAGAAATAGCACCCCAGATCATCACAGAACCCCCGCCATGTTTTACGGTTGGGAGAAGGCAGTCTGGATGAAATGCTTCTTTCGGCTGTCTCCAAACGTACACTCGGCCGGAGGTTAGAAATAAGGTAAACTATGATTCGTCAGAGAAAATCACATTTTTCCACTGCTCGAGGTACCAATTCTGGTGGTTTCTTCACCACTCTAAATGCTTTGAAACATTTGTCTTTGAGAGCAGAGGTTTTCTAATTGCAGTTCTTCCATGGAATCCAGATTTGTGCAGCTCCTGATGTACAGTTTTTGTGGAAACTGGGTTCTGTAGGTGTTCATTCAGCTCTGCAGTGATTGTAGGAGCCATGGTCTTGCAAGCTTGTCTAACAATTCGATTTAGAGTCCGACGGTCTCTCTCAGACAACTTCAACTTTCAGCCACAACTGTGCTTTGCTGAGGACCTTTTTCCTTCTCTTTCCTAGTGATATTTTCACATCTTACCAATAAAATACCTTTTAAGCCATCAAATAGCAAAATACTCAGAATAGAATACCTTTTCACCTCTTTGGTACATTTATCTCCTAGGAGAAAACTTAGGAGAAAAAAGACAATTGGATCAGACCCATGGGTCCATATGCAATTGACTTTTTCCTTTGAAGACTCAGATCGCTTTTCATTTTCTCCTTAACCTCCTTGGCGGTATGGACGAGCTCAGCTCGTCTATGACGGCCGGAGGGCGCCGCTCAGCCCCCGCTGGGCCGATTTTCATAAAAAAATTGTAAAACACGCAGCAAGCACTTTGCTTGCTGCGTGTTGGGGATGATCGCCGCCACTCGCCACCGATGCGCCGCTACCCACCGCGTAACGGGCCCCCCCCGAGACCCCTGAGCAGCCTGGCCAATTAGTGCCAGGCAGCGGTGAGGGGTGGACCGGGACTCCGTCTGAAGTCATGGTGACGGGGGAAGCCCTAAAGGAAATCCCGTTCAGAACGGGATTTCCTTACGAGGGTACGCGCTGGCAGCGATCGTAAGGGACGGACGCTGCAGGGAGGGGGGCATCGTGTAGCTAGCGCTAGGCTAGCTACATGATTTAAAATAAAAATATTCAAAAAAAATTGCTGCGCCGCCACCCTGGCGCATTTAATAGACCACCAGGGTGGTTAAAATACCTTTTCAGCACTCTGCAACTGCAAAAGTGTCAAAGTAGTTGAAAAGGTATTATCAATTTTTTATATATATATATATATATATATATATATATATATATATATATATATATATATATATATATTTTCCCTTCGGTTTTAAAGCAAATAAGATAATATACACACACACACACACACACACACATATACATATACATATACATACACATACACATACACATACACATACACATACACATACACATACACACATACATATATTTATATTATATAGTTTGTATATCAGCCATAAACAAAATATACTACCAATATCTGGGTAAACAACCGTATTTGAACAAATCTGCCACATATCAAAATTATTTTGAGTATGTTCTTGTTTGCTGGTGGTTAAAAAAAAACTTTATTAACAAAGTGTGAAAATATCACTATCACCTAGGAGAATACTGAGGAGAAAAAGTGAATTGCATGTGTGTACACATCTCATACACAATCACTTCATATGGACAGTTTTTAAGATAGAGAGATTAGTGGAAAACTAGAAAGATGTCTACCAATTGATCCAAATTCATGAGTGTTTTACAGACATGGACAAATATACCTTATTTCAAGGTCATTTCTAAATGTAATGCTGAATTTTTAAGAGCTTGAAACCAGCTGTGATGATTGAATATCTTAATATTTGTCACAAGTAAAGTGCATTTTATACCAGGTTGTTAGCTATGAACTGGGAACACACGTATGAGACATGTCACCCAACAGGGATCAGGACTCCATCCCTTCAGGTGACATTGCAGGGCCAAGAGTTCAGACATGTTGCTAGCATTCAGGCTAACATGTTGTGTTGCTATGAGAGGAAGGGCGAGCTGACAGAGAAATGCATCATGGGGTGAAAGGGATTGGGAAGAACAAAGCCATCTGCCAGCGCTTAGCCAAAGTCATCCACCAGGCTGATCACTGGCTGATGGGGCATAAGGGCCATTGCATACACACTAGATTCTTGGCAGAGGCTGCAGATATTGACCACCTTAGCTGAGTTTTATGTAGTATGTGCATGAGGCTTTAGCCTGAAAATATCAATGATAGATACACAGATAAATATTGGTATAAAAATCGAAAGCTTTTCGACTATTGATACAGAAATATCTGAGTGTGAGAGTGAGTGTAAAAGTGCCCATACATGTAGTGATTTTGGCCGATCGACCAATAGACAGATCTCTCTCTGATTGAATCTGATCAGAGAGAGATCTGTTGGCCGCCATAAGACCCAGGCCGATTCCTGACCAATTTCATCCTTGCGATGCTGCCTCGTTGCCCTGCCTGCGGTCCCCCCCCCCCCCCTAGTGCAAATGTTCCCACCATGCCCCTGCATTAATAGATTACTTCTCCGCAGTGTGCCGGACTCCCCTTCTAAGTTCACGCCGCACGTGGTTGCCAACCGTGTGTTGAAAGAACCCAGAAGAAGAGCATGATGGGCAGCGGAGAGGTAATGTATTAATGCAGGGGCACATGGGGGGGGGGGGGGGCACTAAAGGGGACAGCAGCAGGGGGTTTCTGTCATATTCAAAGTTTGTGAATATTGCACATCATTACTGCTGCATAGCCGAGTGAGCATGTCAGCCTAACAACTTGCAGCATATCCCATCGATACATGTAACCAATTTCTGCCAAAAATTGGTCACAGCATCGATTGGGCATGCTTTTGGTGGCACCAATTTTCATCCGATTCAATGCTTATCTAATTGGATGGTCGGTCGGACGGCAAATCGGTAGATGTATAGGCACCTTTATTTGTAGTGAGAAGTTTTTCAAAACCTGGAACCAGACCTGGTTATGTATAGTTGTGATTTTTATCAGGTGTACAAATGCATTGTATACAAAGTAGTTAGTTCTGAATAGAGGGCCTAACGTTTGCATTTCAATGAGGAATAGCTAGCCAATGTTGATGGGCAGGATATAAGGACAGACAGCAGCTCAGTGATTTCACTCTACTCTGCATTTTGGACTTCACTGAACCAAGTCATCATCCCTGAGCTGTGACCACAAGCATTGCTATGGATTCTGAGACTGATACAAGCCCTGTAAATGTAAGTTGTTGTTATGATCACAAAGCTGTTTTCTGGCTGTGGTGCTCATTCAGCCCATGATTTCTCTACTAAGTTAACCATTGATCTGGAACAAATGTAGTGACCTAAATCATAAATAAGGGTAATCTGACCGGGTTTAAGGGAGCTGATTCCTAACACACTGTTTTTGGAGATATAGAACCCCAGTGTTTCAACACTACCCAATCTGAAAATCATTAGACTTGATTTTACTGATATTTTGGCCTTTGAAACAATTTTTGTATTTTGTATTGCCTAGAATTATTTATCATGTTAAAGCGGTGCTTTTAAAACTATGATTTAAGAAAATTAGTCTTTTTAATGTCATGTGAGTTGCCAATGTTTGTGACTTTTGAAAATACCACAAAGAGTTGGATCATAGCTCCTTTTTCCATATGGGCACACCTTAATGTCTTTTTCAGTATTTTTTCCTTGACGTGCATATTGTATACGTAATTACCACCCATCAGAAGCAATTAACTAATCATTATAAAGTAACTTGATTGTTAAAGATATATTTTTAATAAGTTGCAAATTGCTTTCTTCTCTAACCTCACATTAAAGCAAACCTGTGACGTATAAAAAGCAAAACGTTAGATACTTACCTTGGTGGAGGGAAGCTTCTGGATGCTCCAGAGTCTTCTATAATCTTTCTTGAGCCCACCTCTGCTCACCGGAGGCTCTTCTTTGCACAGGCTCACTCATGGCCCACACTAGCCCAGTAGCATGGAGCTGCTCATGCACAGAGGAAAAAGCCACACACAAGCAGCTCCAGGCTATTGAACAGGAATGGGCCATCTTGTGCCTGCGCAGTGCGGCAGCTCTCATACAAGGGCAGGAGCATGGCCAAACCTATTCATAAAGCTCCTGCCTAATAGGTTCAGGGGGTCCCAGCGCTGAAAGCTCAAGTGGGATAACGGAAGCCTCTGGATTAACCAGATTCTTCCCTCTACTGAATTAAGTATGTAACTTTTTGTCAAAATTAGCCATCAGGTACACTTTAAACCCAATTCTATGCATTGCTCCTACTGAAAACTTTAAAATTTGTTTTAATTTACATTACCATGAAATTTTATAGCCTACAACAAGCCATAACACATTAAGTAATTGTTTCATTTATATTTTTTGCAGAATACTGAAGGTCAACCACTGGACAACATAGAACAAGCAACATGTTTTTTACGTTTTCATGGAGTTCCATTTGAGGTGGAAGACTTTGCATCCACTCTGCCCACTATTGAGGGAGGAGATCATATCCTGGACCTGCTTCCGGAATCTAGGAAAAGTCTAACAACTCCTTACATTAGGAAGTGTTTCTCCGAAGAGACAAAGCACAAAAAAGTGTCTCTGCGTGGTGTGATGGGCGCTGTTACAAGAGGACGTAAGGATATTTTACAAAGGCATCCAAAAAAACGATGGCTACTACGCTACTTAAAAGAGCAGAATGTGTATAATTTTTTTAATGATTATATCTTAAACCATAAATGTTCTTAAAATATATGTCTTGGACAAGAACATGGAATTATGTATATATTTTGCAAAGTTTTAAGTTTTTCTTTATTGCAATAGTGAAATAAAAATATTTAAATTATTGAAAACTGTGTATATTTTTATGTTATTTTTAAAATTCCACAAAAGTGACAAGTCAGCAATTTACCCTAAATAGGTAGATAGATGATAGAATACTTGTGATGTTGTTGGGACTGCTGATATTATTGATTACTATTCTAAAATATTTGAAGACTATTATACTATGCCCACCTTTGCTAGAGAAGAATGTTTTGAAATTAATAAGGATGCTACCTATAATAAGATAATTCAGTTTGGGAGTCTGAAGAAAGTATCTTGTATATGGAAATATTATTTAATCTTTTTTTTAGGTTGTAAATAGCAACAGTTTTCAGGACTGTATGCTTATATAAAATAACAACAAACACGTTTGTTTTAAGGTAAAAACATTTCTGCAATACAATCTGCAATACAATTCACCCATTTTTGTAAATACATTTTAAAAAAAATTGTCTAATATACCTTGTAGATATGGCAACGCTTAGGAGAACTCATGGAGAAGCATGTGATCAGTTTGATCACCTAATAGATTTGTAAAGCTCTGATTTGTTGGTCATGTTCATGTGTTAAACTAGGAAGTCGTCATAGCAAATTAGAACCTTTCAAATCTGTCAGATGACCAATCTGATCACACACTTCTGCATGAATAATCCTAAGCATTGCCATCCCTAATACCTTGGTGTTCTTAAAATCAACAGATGACCAAACAAAAAACGTACTAAACTAAGTAAGGACCTCACAATTGATCCTTTTTGTTGTGAAGGTTACACATTGAAAATAAATATACTAAACTTTACATAGAGAAAAAACTGTCATACCTTCCCTGGCCTTTAGTTCCTAAACAGATCAGATTGATGGGTGATCAGACGGAAAGTTGTACATGTCCAAACTGCTCCTGATCGATAAAGGAATCAATTTTCCAATGATAACTTGGCAAAATTGATTCCTTTCTCGATCACAAACGGATCAGATGTGTCAGAAATAATCAGTTGATTCCCATCAATCGGGCGGGAAATTGTATTGTATGTTCCCAGTATTAAACTCCAGTGAAATTGTCATGCAATGAGTGCACGCAACATTTTTACTGAGGTTTCATGAAGCATCCCCATAGTGTGAACAGGCCTTTAATCATTATTTAGTTTTTGTTTTTTTTTCAGTGTTGACATCTGCAGCGCTTTTACAGGGTATATGTATTTAGTCATGTCACTAAAGGTGGCCATACATTAGACAACTTGGTTGCTGATTGACCATCCAATTCGATTACTATAATCGAATCGGATGGAAATCGGTGCCGCCAAGTGCATGCCTGATAGACCATGTGACCTATTTCCGGCCACAATCTGGCATGTATCGACCTATTTCTAGGCGGCATGTAACAGTCGGACATGCTGCAAGATGTAGGCGGCGTGTATAGGGCTAATGGAAGAGCGGCGGATTCGGAAGACAGTCAGGCACTGTGACACAAGACAGGTAATGTATAAATACATCTAACTATGTATGGGCAGATCGACTTTGAGACAGATCTCTCTCTGATCAAATCTAAACATAAAGAGATCTGTCCCTGCTCATACACCACAGACCAGTTTGGCCTAGTGATGCTGCCTACCTGACTGCCCCCAAGTGTAAAATGTCCCCTCCCCCGGTTCCTGTGCCGTGCAAATTCTCACCTGTCCTGCTAATGCGACTCCTGGTGTCCTTTTGACGCATGTACACTACACATGGCAGGTGTGTGCCTTCACACACGTTCCAGGTTGTACATGCACTCGGTAATGGGGGTGACGAGATGATGCTGGGAGTCGCGATAGGTGAGAACATACACAGCATGGGTAACAGAGGGGTCATTATCCGATATCTAATGCCGATAACACCGCACACTCAGTTTAGCACTTTTGACCAAGATTTTCCAGCATTTTCTATCAATGCATCCACTGATTTCAGCCCAAAATCTATTGAATCATTGATCGGGTGGACATGTTGGGGCACCGATTTTATTCAACAGAATTTTCGAATCGGATGGTCGATAGGGTGTAAAGTCCTAGGGCTTCATTTTGCAGGAGATCGCGCACACGCTGCGCTTGCATCTCCTGCTTGGTAGGCGGAGCTCCACTCCGATCGCCACTCGGAGACTGTTAGAACCTGCCATTTAATTACTGAGTACAGCGCTGCTATCTACAGCAGCGCTGTACTGGGAACATGGCTGTCCCCTCCAGAGTCTCAGCTGTGATTAGCTGTCATAGGCTGTAGCCTATGACAGCCGATCACAGTTATTGGCTGATGGGGGGGAGGGAGGGTGGTTTTAGTAGAAGAAAAAATAATAGACAAATTTAATATGAAAATAGTTAAAATAAATATTTGTTAAAAAAAATATAAACGTGGGGGGAGTGATCAGACCCCACCAACAGAAAGCTCTGTTGGTGGGGAGAACAGGGGGGTGATCACTTGTGTGCTGTTGTGCGGCCCTGCAGCTTGGCCTTAAAGCTGCAGTGGCCTATTTTACAAAAAATGGCCTGGTCTTTGGGGGGGGGGGGTAAAGCCTGTGGTCCTGAAGTGGTTAATAATATGTAAAATAATCATATTCAATGCCGAGCACCAGCAGCTAAAGCAAATCAAATTTTGTGTTGCATAAAAAGAGAAACCATAGCATGCTAGCAGAGTACTGCCCCTATTTAATGCAGGCCATACACTCACTGATTTCCCTATAAGATTCCCAGCTGCTTTTATCACTTTGATTGAATCTATTACACAAATTTCAGGTACATCATAATTTCTATAAATTGTTTGTGAAAATCACTCCAAATTACGGTATCGATCAGACCACACAGAAAATCTCCGTAAATAGATGGCGGGGCAGGACTGGGGGCAGACTGATGCCCATAGCATTTCACTGCATCAAACTGAAATCTATTGAAAATTGATTCTCAGATTCAGGTCAGAGAGGAATCAATCATTTTTGCACATTGGCCTCAATTCTGGTACACTCCTATCTTCCGTTAGTTTTTCTTATCTTTTTGCATTGTCTTCAATGCGGAATTGAGTGGCGAAATGGTCGGGAAAGAAATCGGACATGTCAGAAATTAACTATCGAGCCATCTAAAGGGCTCAGAATGGAGCCGTGTATTCCCAGCATAACCCCCTGCCACAATTCCACCACAAAAGAAAATGCTAACTTTCGGGCTCCAACAATTATGAGTTGTCAGAACAAAAGTCACCCTGGTACATCACAAACCTTGTTATCTTCCATTGTTAGGTAGTTTGCCAGTGAGCATATATAAGCATCAGCTGACTACTATGTCTGAGCTACAACCAAAGATGATGCTAATGGTTTAATGTATTTAAAGGTTCTTCCAGTAAACAATCAGATTTTTACCTAAACAACTGCTTCTGAAAACCAGCCACAGCCATGCTTTATGCACTATGCAGATACTTGAGGCCCAACTTAAAGATTACTTTGTTTTTATTGTTTATATATCTTATAACAAGCCTCACACACACATATTCCTGCCGCAGTCAAAGCTTTATTTACTGTGTAATTGGTTTGTAAATGAGCTGCTTATTGCCTGATACAGACACATAAAGCCTGATTTGTGAAAGTTTTAGTTTCCCCTATGTAAACAGGAAAACAGTGACCTGAGGGTGTGGCATTGGGTATTGCAACAGTTATTTTAACTGCATTTCCAACTTTATTAATTATTTATTATGCTTTATGAGTTGATTCACTTATAACTTCTATGCCTCAGACCTCTCTTTCTGCCCCCCAAAATTAGGACATATACACATCAATTTTCCTTTTTGATTCCAGCTTTTATCACGATGGTTGAATCTGGTGGGAATCTATTGCACAACATTTCAGGTCCATCAGGATTTAACCAAATTTTACTAAAACAAATTCACTCAAAATTATCATCAGGAAAGATTGAAAATCTCCATCAGTTGATGACGGGGCAGGACTGGCAGCAGATTGAAGCCCATAGCGTTGCAGTGCATCAAATTGATTTGCAGATTCAGATCAGAGAGGGATTAATCATTTTTCCACATTGGGTGGTAATCTATGTATGTATGGCCACCTTTACTGTCTTGTAAGGCCACATCTGGAATAAGGAATACATTTCTGGAGTTGGGGTTTTGGAGCAAGTGCAGAGACTGGCCACAAAATTACAAATCGATAGAGGAGTCCACACACATGTTTTTCTGCCCTATGCCTTGATAAAGGGGACCCCTGGTGGCCCCGAAACAAACGCCAGCCCTTGGGTCTGATGTAAATTGCATGTGTGATGGGACAATAAATTGCTCACTTTGTTTCTGCAAGTCTGTGTGCTGACTCCTCTATGGATTGGTTGTATTGAGCGGCCTGGGAGCCCAGCACCAGCATCCACACACCCAGGTGTGTGGTTCTACCTCTTCATTGGCCACAAAATTAATCTAAAGCGGGCCACACACTTAAGGTGGCCATACATTGGGCGACTTGGCGGCTGATCCGCCATCCGATTAGCTTATTCTAATCAAAATTGGATGAAAACCATTGCCCCCAAGTGCATGCCTGACCGACAATGCAACCAATTTGGAGTCAAAATTGATTGCATACATGGGTCGGACATGCCATCGTGGCTGGTCGGATGCGTGTCGGTTACAGCGAGCAATGAGCATGACGACACCCCCGGCGCTGTTCCCACAATGTATAAATATGTAGCAAATGTACGCATCTATACCTTACCTGTCCGGTGTCGTGGTATCTGTCCGTCTTCCAAATCCCTGCCCTTCTGTTAGGAGCATAAACGCTGCTGGCGTATAGCACACTGGTGAATGTGTGATCTCACACACCATGCCGACAGGATGTATGCGGCTATAGAAGAGGGGAGGTTTCAGAAGAAGGATGAGCACCGAGACACGGGACAAGTAATGTATAAATGCACACATTACAGCAGCGGTGAGGTGGCGAATGCAGTAGGCTACATCAATTCCTGAGAGATTTCATGCTGAACTGAATTGGGAATTTGCCTGTGGCTGAAAAATCTCTCTCTAATCAGATTCAATTAGAGAGAGAGTTGTCTTTTACCATCGATGAGTGTAAAGCTTTGTACACTCACGTGACTAACGTGGCCAATAATGACCACCTCAGCTGATAGTCAGGTATATGCAGTGGCGGCGCCAGGGGCGTGCGCTGGGTGCTGAAGCACCACCTAAATTTATCCAAGCACCCCCCAGCGTGAACTGACTTTTGGCATCTAATAGACACATCAGTTTCAGTTGCTAGCTGGCAGAGGATCGTGGGAGCTGCGTTCCGGACAGAGGCCGGGACAGGTCTTCTGCAGGTGAGTACATTTTTTTTTTATTTATTAGCAGGTGTATTTTCTAGTCAAGTCTGTCACATGATTGAAGTGTTTTCTGGTCAAGTCTGCCACATGATTGTGTTTTCTGGTCAAGTCTGCCACATGATTGTGTTTTCTGGTCAAATCTGCCACATGATTGAGTTTTCTGGTCAAATATGCCACATGATTGTGTTTTCTGGTCAAATCTGCTACATGATTGAACATATTTTCTGGTCAAATCTGCCACATAGTTGAATGTATTTTCTGGGCAAATCTGCTCACATTATGTGTATTTTCTTGAGAAAATTTTTTTTGGGGAAAGGGTCACCAAAACTTGGGCCCACTGTCTTAGCGTTGCACTATTAAAGGGAACCCGAGGTGAGAATAATATTGAGGCTGCCATATTTATCTCCTTTTAAGCAATACCAGTTGCCTGGCTGCCATGCTGGTACTCTGCCTCTAATTCTTTCAACCATAGACTGTGAATAAGCATGCAGCAGGTCAGGGGTTTCTGACAATATTGTCAGAACTGACAAGATTAGCTGCTTGCTTGTTTCTGGTGTAATTCAGTTGACTACTGCAGCCAAATAGATCAGCAGGGCTGCCAGGCAACTAGTATTGTTTAAAAGGAAATAAATATGGCAGCCTCCACATCACGCTCACCTCTGGTTCACTTTAAAATTACAGTTAGCCCTGCCCTCATCTGGTCATGGCCACGCCCAGGTTATGGCCACACTCATTTTTTGCTGTGGCGCCATCAGATACCCCAGAAGTTGGTCCAGCACCTGCATAGCACCCCCCCAAAAAAAAATCCTGGAGCCACCACTGGGTATATGTACAGAGGCCCCCCCACCAGCAACAACTGCCTCGCAGATTAACTCCACTCCCCCCCCCCCCCCATTAAATAGCAACCGAACACATTTTCAGCTACGGAGCTGACACGTGTCTGTATAGGCTGGCCCAGTGATGTCACCCGAGGGGATTGAATCCTGATCCCTAATGGACAACATCAGTTGTTATGTGTACGCACCTAACAGATTCACACTTCACAGAAAATACTGTGCAATTAATTTCATTATGAGTTGTCAGAACAAAAGTCACCCTTGTGCATCACAAACCTTGTTATATTCCATTGTTAGGTAATGTGCCAGGTAGCATAAGCATCAGCTAACTATGGCCTCGATTCATCAAGACTTATCGAATTGGTTAACGACAGTTTGGTAAAATATCGAATTCGTTAAGTTGAATTCAGGATTCATCAAATTTATCTACAGCTGTTAGCGAGCATTCGGTAATAATTCGGTAATAATTCGTTAGTGATGCATTAAAACGGAAGAAAGTGCAATTCATGAAAATGAAAGTGGGTGTGGTTTATCGTTAAATTTAGGATTAGTTATCTCCTTCACTGCTCTTTCGTTATTCCTGTCAGATCATTGCTGACAGAGAAGATGGAGCCATTTGAAGTGGATATGTATCAGCTGAGAGTGATTCAAAGGTGCAGAAGGGCAAGAATAAGGTCTAGAACCATATCAATTTGCAAGAGAATAGATTTATTTGCAATAACAGGACATCTGCATTTCTCTTGAATCATCTTGTAAGAGAACACAAGCAGTGCCAGGGTTAACTAATTTGCTAGCTGCACTATATTTTTTTTAGAAAAGGCTCCAATCAAATTGTGGGATTGTCCCAAGCCACTTACAGAATCCTGGTCCAGGTGTTAAGCCCTATTCAGAATGTTGCTACGTAGTGTTCAAAGGACTGCCTTTTACCCATAATTCCATGGGAATCTTATGGCCTTGTGTTAAATTACCGCTGTAAAATGGAAATATCGACACGTTACCGAATGGTTACCGAATTGTTATCGAATTCACACCGAATGAGGAAAAACCTTGATGAATACAACTAGAAATCGCTAAACTTCGAATTTGGTAATTTAACAAACTGGAAAAAGTTATCTCAAAGAGAATGATGAATCGAGGCCTATGTCTGAGCTACAACCAAAGATTATCCTAATGATTTGATGCATTTAAAAATCTTCCAATAAACAATCAGATTTTTACCTAAAAACTGCTTCTGTAAACCAGCCACAGCCATGCTTATTGATTATACAGATACTTGAAGCCCAACTTAAAGATTACTTTGCTTTTATTGTTTATATCTTATAACAAGCTTTTCACTCCTCAGCCACACCTATTCCTGCCGCAGTTGGGGCTTTATTTACGGTGTAATTGATTTGTAAATGAGCTGCTTATTGAATGATACAAAAATGGTTTTAATTTGTTTATATGCTTCTGCCAAGACCAAACCTGTATTTATATAGGGAGATGTTGACACAGGCAGCAATAAAAAAAAAAAAAAAAGTATGACTGATGAGCTGATCGTTCAGAAACAGCCTTATCAGTCTGCTGACAGACTGTACACATGCACTACTGTCGGCAGAACGCCCACCCAGCGGGAGGGTCCGACAGACCCGTTGTTCATTACAGTAGTGCGTGTGTATGCACCTTTAAGGTCCGTACACACGATCTACTGCAATGAACGACAGGTCTGTCGGACCCTCCAGCTGGGTGGGCATTCCAGCGACATTAGTGCATGTGTACAGTCTGTCAGGCAGACCGATAAGGCTGTTTCTGAACGATCCGCTCAGCGGTCATACTTTTTCCGCTCCGCGGATCGGATCGTTATTTTTTTGCAGAATACTGAAGGTCAACCACTGGACAACATAGAGCAAGCAACAAGTTTTTTACGTTTTAATGGAGTTCCATTTGAGGTGGAAGACTTTGCATCCACTCTGCCCACCATTGAGGGAGGAGACCATATCCTGGATCTGCTTCCGGAAGCTAGGAAAAGTCTAATGGCCCATACTCATGAGGGACAAAAGTGGCCTGTCGCCAGCACACATGAGCGTGTGCGCGACAGGCCGGCAACAGCTCGTCGCCAGGTCCCTCTGCATACACACATCGGAGGAACCTGGCAACTGATGCGGCGGAAGCTGTCGCTGTTGCGCCTCCCCCCGCCGGAAGCCCAATGGATTACTTATCTTGTTGCTGTCGCTAGTCTGTGTACTCACGCGGACTAGCGACAGTTGCAGCGGAGTTGCGGCGGCGACTGTCGCCAGCGATGAGCGACGGTTCGGGGTGCGCGCCCATGCAACGCCGCATACTCACGGGCGACCTGTCGCTGCAACACGCACGCGCCGCGTGTTGCGGCGATATTTGTAGCCCGTGAGTCTGGGCCATAACAACTCCTTACATTAGGAAGTGTTTCTCTGAGGAGACAAAGCACAAAAAAGTGTCTCTGCGTGGTGTGATGGGCGCTGTTACAAGAGGACGTAAGGATATTTTACGAAGGCATCCAAAAAAACGATGGCTACTACGCTACTTAAAAGAGCAGAATGTGTCTATTTTTTTTTAATGATTTTATCTTAAACAATAATTGTTCTTAAAATGTATATCTTGGACAAGAACATGAAATGATGTAGATATTTTGCAAAGTTTTACATTTTCCTTCTCAATAGTCAAATAAAAATATTTGATTATTCAAAAATGTGGATATTTATGTTATTTTTAAGATTTCACAAAAGTCACAAGGAAGAAAAGCATGATGTTGTATGGTACTGCTGAATTTACTTGATTTTTATGCTAAAATATTTGTAGAGTATTATACGATGTCAGCCTTTAGCTAGAGAAGAATGCTTTGAAATGAATAAAGATGCTACCAATTATAAGCTAATTCAAAAGATTACAACAGATATGTTTCCACATAATAAATATGTTCTTAATGCCTGCATGGGCGGCGGTACACAGGGGCATGCTGGGGCACTGCCCCCCTGAAATTCAATGTGCCCCCTGTGTACCCCCCTCCCCTGCCACCGCTTCATTAGTGAACAGGATATAGGGCCCTATTCAATTACCAAACTCGCCAGCTTTAAGTGCTGGCGAGTTCTTAACCTCTTGAGGACCGTGGGCTTAAACCCCCCTAGTGACCAGGCAATTTTGTTCAAAAATTGGCCACTGCAGCTTTAAGGCCAAGCTGCAGGACCGCACAACACAGCACACAAATTATTCCCCTCCCCCCTTTTGTCCCCACCAATAGAGCTCTCTATTGGTGGGGTCTGATCGCCCCTGCAGTGTTTGGTTTTTTTTATATAAATATTTGTTATTTTTTTTTAATTACATTTCTGTATTTTTTTATGTGTCTTATTCCCTCCATCCCTCCCACCCCCCAGGCAGCCAATAACGGCGATCGGCTGTCATAGGCTTCAGCCTATGAGAGCCGATCGCTCTCTTGCCCTCCAGGGGGACAGCCGTGTCACACGGCTGTCCCCAGTACAGCGCTGCTGCCAATCGCAGCGCTGTACAAAGCAATTAAGCGGCGGTTTCGCCGTTACAGTCTCCCAAGCGGCAATCGCCACTCGGAGACTGAAGGCGGAGGTCCGCTCCGCCCACCAAGTAGATGTGCGCGCAGCGTGATCTCATGCAAATGCAAGCCCCAGGACTTTACGCCAATCCGCGTTAGGCGGTCCTGGGGCTGCCGCCGCGGCCACGCCCATCGGCGTGTAGCCGTCGGCAAGTGGTTAAATTAGGTGTCAGGAAGGTCGTCTAATGCAATTGCATTTAACTCCCCCCTGGGGCAGAAAAGAACTCGCTTGGGCGATATAATCCTTTCCCCCTATGCAATTGCATTTTGCACCCCCCGGGAAGCGATGCTTCCCACCAAACATTGATAACTTTTCACCTGCTCTGAGCAGGCGAAAAGACCTATCACCGGTGTCGGCAAGCTGTTTTATGCATCTGGGAGCCTCCTTTACTAAGGAAACCCCAGATGCCAGGGATTTAAATAGTAAAGGAGTCAGTTTTGACTCCTTACCTATTTAAAATGTAACCAAAAAAAAACATACCTCCATCGTTCCCGTCTCGCCGCAACTCCCACGCCACTCCTCCGCTCTTTCTTCCTCCATCTCTATTTTCGGAGCCGGGAAAAGCATCTTTGAGTCTCCCGCCAGGGCACCCCATTCGTCCACTAGGTGGCTCAATGAGAATCATCCTGATTCTCATTGGCCCAATTAGAATCAGGATGATTCTCATTGGGCCACCTAGTGGGCGAATGGGGAGCCCCGGTGGGAGACTCAAAGATGCTTTGCCGGCTCCGAGAATAGAGATGGAGGAAGAATGAGTGGAGGAGTGGCGTGGGACATGCGGCAAGACGGGAACGATGGAGGTATGTTTTTTGCCGGGTCCTGCGGTAGCGATGAGTGGCAGGAGGCGACGGGCGGCGGGTAAGAGCCTTGCGACGATGTGCTGGCTCTTGCGACGATGCGCGCGCATCTCCCGGGGAGCGAGGCTGCAGTGCTGTGGTGCTGAAGGACAGCTCCCCAGCACTAATGCCTCACTCCACATCGCTGGCCACACAGGAGCATCGCTCAGCGAATACATAGTATTCACCTGAGTTATGCTCCTTTACGCAAGAACATAGCTCAGGTGAAACTGGCAATTGAATTTGCCGGTAAATCCTGAGTGATGTGAGGAGATAAGAAGCTCGCATGTTTTAAGCTTCTTATCTCCTCGAATTGCATATGGCCCCTGGTCTCTAAAAAAAACTCTCCATGTCAGCCTGAGTCTATGCAAGCTTTAAGTAAACCAGGGGTCTGATTAATTTGACATAAATATCTCATAATACTTCCAAGAAGGATACCCGAAGTGAAATGTGACATGATGAGATAATAATTTGTTGTTGATTTATTTTTATTTTTTTGTGCAAATATACAGTGGTGTGAAAAACTATTTGCCCCTTCCTGATTTCTTATTCTTTTGCATGTTTGTCACACTTAAATGTTTCTGCTCATCAAAAATCGTTAACTATTAGTCAAAGATAACCTAATTGAACACACAATGCAGTTTTAAATGATGGTTTTTATTATTTAGTGAGAAAAAAAAACTCCAAATCTACATGGCCCTGTGTGAAAAAGTGATTGCCCTCCCTTGTTAAAAAATAACTTAAAGGTGGTTTATTACACCTGAGTTCAATTTCTGTAGTCACCCCCCAGGCCTGATTACTTGCCACACCTGTTTCAATCAAGAAATCACTTAAATAGGAGCTATCTGACACAGAGAAGTAGACCAAAAGCACCTCAAAAGCTATACATCATGCCAAGATCCAAAGAAATTCAGGGACAAATGAGAACAAAAGTACTGTAATTGAAATCTATCAGTCTGGTAAAGGTTATAAAGTCATTTCTAAAGCTTTGGGACTCCAGCAAACCACAGTGAGAGCCATTATCCACAAATGGCAAACACATGGAACAGTGATGAACCTTCCCAGGAGTGACTGGCCGACCAAAATTACCCCAGGAGGGCAGAAAAAACTCATCCGAGAGGCCACAAAAGACCCCAGGACAACATCTAAAGAACTGCAGGCCTCACTTGCCTCAATTAAGGTCAGTGTTCACGACTCCACCATAAGAAAGAGACTGGGCAAAAACGGCCTGCATGGAAGATATCCAAGGCGCAAACCAGTTTTAAGCAAAAAGAACATAAAGGCTTGTCTCAATTTTGCTAAAAAAACATCTCAATGATTGACAAGACTTTTGGGAAAATACCTTGTGGACCGACGAGACAAAAGTTTAACTTTTTGGAAGGTGCGTGTCCCGTTACATCTGGCGTAGAAGTAACACAGCATTTCAGCAGAAGAACATCATACCAACAGTAAGATATGGTGGTGGTAATGTGATGGTCTGGGGTTGTTTTGCTGCTTCAGGACCTGGAAGGCATACTGTGATAGATGGAACCATGAATTCTACTGTCTGCCAAAAAATCCTGAAGGAGAATGTCCGGCCATCTGTTCATCAATTCAAGCTGAAGCGATCTTGGGTGCTGCAGCAGGACAATGACCCAAAACACACCAGCAAATTCACCTCTGAATGGCTGAAGAAAAACAAAATGTAGACTTTGGAGAGGCCTAGTCAAAGTCCTGATCTGAATCCTATTGAGATGTTGTGGCATGACCTTAAAAAGGCGGTTCATGCTAGAAAACCCTCAAATAAAGCTGAATTACAACAATTCTGCAAAGATGAGAGGACCAAAATTCCTCCAGAGCACTGTAAAAGACTCGTTGCAAGTTATCGCAAATGCTTGATTGCAGTTATTGCTGCTAAGGGTGGCCCAACCAGTTATTAAGTTCAGGGGGCAATTTCTTTTTCACACAGGGCCATGTAGGTTTTGAGGTTTTTTTCTCACTAAATAATAAAAAACATCATTCAAAACTGCATTTTGTGTTCAATTATGTTATCTTTGACTAATAGTTAACGTTTTTTGATGAGCAGAAACATTTAAGTGTGACAAACATGCAAAAGAATAAGAAATCAGGAAGGGGGCAAATAGTTTTTCACACCACTGTAAGTGTCATCCAGATAAATCTATTAAAGGATACCCAAAGTGACATGTGACATGATGAGACCCTCACTGATAAGAAATTCCCCTTTTTATCTCTTTCTTGCTCTCAGAAGCCATTTTTTGCTAGGAAAGTGTTTTATAGTTGGAATTTCTTATCAGTGAGGGTCAAACTGTAGTCACTTCCTGTCTGAGTCAGGGCTGAGTCAGCCACTTACATACCTGATATTTAACTCTTTCAGACAGATAAAGAAAAAAAGGAACACGGCACAGTACATACACATATCTATCATGTCACATGTCACTTTAATAGATGTATGACACATATTTGCACACAAAAAAAAATAAACAACAAATTATTATTACTTATGTAGCACTGACATCTTCCGTAGCACTGACATCTTCCGCAGCGCTGTACAGAGTATATTGTCTTGTCACTAACTGTCCCTCAGAGGAGCTCACAATCTAATCCCTACCATAGTCATCAGTCTGTGGATGTATCATGTAGTATGTATTGTAGTCTAGGGCCAATTTTAGGGGGAAGCCAATTAACTTACCTGTATGTTTTTGGGATGTGGGAAGAGACCAGAGTGCCCGGAGGAAACCCACGCAGACACGGGGAGAACATACAAACTCCTTGCAGATGTTGCCCTGGCTGGGATTTGAACCAGGGACCCAGCGATGCAAGGCGAGAGTGCTAACCACTACACCACTGTGCTGCCCAGAAAATCTCTCTGCCTCTTTCTGATTGTATGTTATAATATAGTCAGTCAACAGGAAGAGTCTAAAGAAGGCTTACAAGCTGAAAGCTTTCTGGTTTTCTTTAAATTAGCCAGTAAACTAGAGCTTGTATTTTCTTCTCCCTCCCCTTGCTTGTAGAGTTGTCAGACACAGGCAATGGGCTGGAATGATTTGTTTATGATCTGTCCACACAGAAGCAGCTTGCTAACAAGTAAAGGTACATACACACATCTGATTCTCGCAAACGACCGGTCGTTCGGACGTCAAATCGGGCGTGTGTACAGTCTGTCATTCAGCTGATAAGACTAAACTTGAGTGATCCGGGTAGTTTGTGAAAATCAGACGTGTGTAAGAGCCTTAAGGATTAAGGGCCTATTCACACTTACGTGATTAGCGGGCGAATCCCGCTAATCACTAAATCGCTAGCGCTTTTTAAAGCACTAGTGCTATGTTATCCTATGGCAGTGTTCTCATTGCCATGATTGGCACTGATTGCGGGCGTTTTGCAATTAGCGCCAATCACAAATCTATTACTTGCAGCATTTTCTGGGCGATTCTGGAGTGACAGCGGTACAGAGCTTACAAAGCGCTGACTGTGATCGCTCTTGAATCGCGAAAGTGTGCAGGGATTTTTACCTCTCTGATCGCAGGAAAATTATTCGTGCAAAACGGAAGTGCAAAGCCTAAAGCTGGCCAGAAAACTAGCAAAGTGCATCTGTAGGTAACTTTTCGTCAATAATAGCACCATCATTTGGATAATCTGCTCTGCTCAAAAGCCTCTGAGTTTTACTTGTGATGTTTACATTTGGTTCCTATCATCGCTAAACTAGTTAGCCTTAATTTTATCACCTGAGTTAGGCAAAAAATATCTAAAACTTGCCATTCAAACATTGATTTTGATCTTCACAATGGGCCTCACCAGCCATCCATTGTGCCCCCTTTGTGCCCTTCCCCCCTCCCCTTCAAATTTGAAGCTGGAGCCGCCACTGAATGCCTGGTACACACATACATTTTTTTTTATTAGCCAATGACTGTCCAGTTTTACCACCTCCGTATAGTATGAAAGACTACAGATTTTGTATAATATGAACAGATGTGTAGGTAAGCGCTCATACTACATGGAAGTGGTAAAATTTGTCAATTAAAATTGGATGTGTGTACCAGGCATTAGACCATGTTCAAAGTTTGGGAGTCTGAAGAAAGTACTTTGTATATGGAAACATTGTTAAGGCTTTTGCGTTAGCTTGTAAATAGTAACAACAGTTTTAAGAACTTTATGCTTATACAAAACAAAAACAAAACACTAGTTTAAGGTAAACACATTTTTGCATTAAAATTTGCAATACAATTAACCTCATTTTTGTAAATACAGTTCTAGAAATTGTCTAATATGCCTTTGCAGGTATGGCAATGCTTAGGAGAATTCATGGAGAAGCATTCATGGAATTCATGGGTTGTAGAGGTTGTGACTGCATCGGGGCCTGTGGGCCAGAGGGGCCCCGAAGGGCCCTCCCTCAACTGCAGAATTAGCTCTCTATTGGTCCTGTGCTCAGAATAATCACTTCTATAGATACTTTGAATAGAAGTAATCATTAACCCATTCGCGTTCCGTCGTTTTCACTTGAGCAATGTTCACCTCCCATTGATTAGCCTATAACTTTATCACTAATCACAATGAACTGATCTATAGCTTGTTTTTTCCGCCACCAATTAGGCTTTCTTTTGGGGGTACATTTTGCTAAGAGCCACTTTACTGTAAATGCATTTCAACAGGAAGAATAAGGAAAAAACGGAAAAAAATCATTATTTCTCAGTTTTCAGCCATTATAGTTTTAAAATAATACATGCCTCCATAATTAAAACTCGCGTATTGTATTTGCCCATATGTCCCGGTTATTACACAGTTAAAATTATGTCCCTATCACAATGTATGGCGACAATATTTTATTTGGAAATAAAGGTGCATTTTTTCCGTTTTGCATCTGTCACTATTTACAAGTTTAAAATAAAAAAATATATAGAAATATTTCATCTTTACATTGATATTTAAAAAGTTTAGACCCTTAGGTAAATATTTACAGTACATGTTTTTGTTTTTTTTATTGTAATGTTTTTTTTTTATATTAAACATTTTATTTGGGTATTTTTGGGAGGGTGGGATGTAAACCATAGTTTTTTAATGTAATTGTGTTTTGATTTTAATTTTTTTACTTTTTGTTGTAGTTTTACTTTTTGGCCACAAGATGGGGGCCATGAGTTTGTTTACATGACGTCACTCTAAGCGTAACACACGCTTAGAGTGACGCATCGGGGAGGGAACAGCCAGAAAAGGCGCAGCTTCCGAGAGAAGCTGTCGCTTTTTCAGCGGGGGAGAGGAATCAGTGATCGGGCACCATAGCCTGATTCACTGATTGCCTGGCTAACGAACCGCGGGCCGGTAGCGCGCATGGTTCCTGGACGTAGTTTCTACGTCCAGGAACCAAAATAGGTTAAACTGTTCCCCATCCCCTTCTTGCACCTCTGACACTGTGTTTGCCATTGGTAGGTTTTGGTGCGCCGTATCAATTTTTATGTATAGAGTGCTTGGGGGGCCCAAATGTAAAACTTGCATCGGGGCCCATAGCTCCTTAGCTTCGCCACTGGCTAATAAATTTTTAAGGTTCTGAACTTCTGATTTGCTGGTCATGATCATGTGTTAAACCAGGAAGTCATCATAGTAAATCAGAACCTTACAAAATCTATCAGCTGATCAAACTGATCACACACTTTTTCATGAGTTTTATATGTGCATTGTTTTATTACACATGTGAGTGCAATATTTTGTAACTTTTACTTATTAAAACGGAATTATGCTATGGGAGCTTTTGTCTCTTGAGATTTAAAGGTCTGGCCTTAGTGTGAGGATTAACATACAAGAAAGCGATTACAGCTGGTCTACATTGGATCAGCCAGTGAAATCGGTGAGTGTGCATTTGTTTACCACTGTAGTGTTGCACACTATTGAAGTCACGCTGGGAGCACTAATGGTGATATGGTGTTTTTCTGAAACTGGATTACGCTATGTTGTCCCTATGTTTTCTGAGTTCTACGTAGGAAGAAGGTGTTCTGAGTCCAAGGAACTACAAATACACACATGCCCTGTCTGCTGATCTGTGATACAATCAGCCACACTTGCTGGTAAGAGTACTTCAGCTGATTTATTTATTGTGTGGAATTGCACTCCACCCAGTACTCCATGGGGTCCACAGGCTCCTCGCTGCCGGTGTCAAGCCCACTGAAGGACCCCATGTAGTCGGCCCCCATCCGGGTCATGCGCTGGCTGTGACTCTCAGCGAAGGTGGCTGCTGCATGCACCTCCTCTCTCAGCTGGTGTACCATCATGTAGAATGCCTGCGTCAATGACAGCAGGTCTCCTGGGCACCTGACGCTGCTGCTGGCCGCAGGCACCTGCTGCTGTGCTGCTGGCTGCTGGACAGGGACAGAGGGAGTGGAAGGCGGGGGGGAAGGCTTCCTCCAGTCGCCGAACAAGGATCTCCTGCAACTCCCTTGCTCGCTGCTCACGGTCTCTTGCAGGCAGAAACTGAGACCACCTCCCCCTCAGCCGTGGGTCCAGGATCATGCTGATGCAGGCGTCCTCCCTTGCTTGCATCCGCTTGACCCTGGGGTCTGTGCGCAGGCAGCGCAGCATGTGCGCTGCCATGGGGAACAGGGTGGACCATCCAACAGACAAATCAGGGTCAGCGTCCTCCTCCTCCTCTTGCCCCTGAGCCTCTTCCTCCTCTCTCCACCCTCGCACCACTGCTGCTGCGCTCTGATGTTCTCCCCAGCAGCCACGTCCAGCACCTCCTCCAGGGACTCAAATACCTGCACAGAAGTGGACTGTGCAGGCGGCTGCTGTTCCAGCTGCCTCAGGGCCTCCTCTTCCAAATCCACCAAATCGCCAAGTGCCCTGTCCAGCAGACAAAGGGCACCCACTGGCAGAGGGATGCCCGTTGTTCACTCACCAGGTTGGTTCCCTGCAGGAAGGGAGCCAACACCAAGCAGACCTGCTGCATCGGCCCCCACTGTGCGTTGGTGAGAAGCTGGAGTTTGGTGGTGCTGCTGCCGGTGCCGGTGACAGTGGCATCATAGATGTACTGGTTGACAGCCCTCCTCTGCTCAACCAGCCGCTCCAACATCGCCAGGGTGGAGTTCCAGCGAAATTGGCACATCTATGATGAGGCGGTGTCACGGCAGGCCCTCCAGCTGCTGGATGTCTGCCAGTTTTGTGCGGCAGCTGCTGATTTGCGGAAAGGGCGCACAATTTCCACGCCGCTTTTAACAGCTCCTGCATCCCCTGGTAGGTGCGCATGAACTTTTGCACCACCAGGTTCGGGATGTGGGCCAAGCAAGGGACGTTGAGCAAGTCTCCCCTGCTGATGGCAGCCAGCAGGTTGGTGGCATTG
This sequence comes from Hyperolius riggenbachi, assembly GCF_040937935.1. Classification (NCBI taxonomy): domain Eukaryota; kingdom Metazoa; phylum Chordata; class Amphibia; order Anura; family Hyperoliidae; genus Hyperolius; species Hyperolius riggenbachi. The sequence continues at coordinate 355,470,211 of NC_090647.1, read as the reverse complement.
TCGGACACCACCAATCCCACAGTGAGGCCTCTGGGGATCAGCCACGTCCTCTCCTGCTCCCTGAGGTACCTAAGCACGTTGGATTCCCCAGGCTTTTCATCTCCAGCAGCGCTTGGCAGTGGCGGGCCTTCACGCTGCTGGAGAGATGGGATCGCTTGGCAGCGGGAGCTGTTGCTTCTCCCCTGACCCCGCGCAGTGGCACCACATAGTGGGCGACTGGTGCCGCTGCTGCGCCCGAGGGTGGACCTGCTGCTTCCTCGCTCAGGCTTTCCACCAGGCTGACCCAGTGGGCCGTCAAGGACAGATAGCGGTCTGTCCCAAAATGGCTGCTCCATGAATCCATGGTTATGTGGATCCGCGTAGTTACAGCGTGATCAAGCGCGCGGCCCACATTCGCCATGGCAAAGCGGTGCAGTGCTGGGATCGCCCTGCGGGAGAAATAGTGGCAGCTGGGGACTTGCCACTCCGGGATCCTAACCTGCAGCAGCGCTCTGAAGTCACCCCCCTCCTGCACAAAGGAATATGGCAGGAGCTGGGAGCACATGGCCCGGGCAAGCAACCCGTTCAGCAGCCGGATGCGCCTATGGGCGAGAGGCAGCACCTTGGTCACACCGGGGAATTACTCGCTGAGCATGGTCTGGCGGCGTTTGCCTGCATGGGAGGATGAGGAGGCCACTGTGGAGGGAGCTGATGAGGCCACTGAGGACTGGCTGCCTGGGGGGGAGTGAGTTGCTGCTGGGCTCCTGCTGCTGCTGGATGGGCAGGAGGGTCGGATGCTGCTGCTGAAATCTGTGCAGTGGCTGTCTGGGTCTGACCACTGCCTGCGCCACTGCCTGTCAGCTTCTCATACTCATTAAACTCATCCAAATGTCTGCTCTGTAAGTGGGTCTGCAGGCATGAGGTACCCAACTTGCGCAGATCGCGACCTCTGCTGAGACCGACTCCGCAACTGTTGCAAATTGCACGTGTCACGTCCACTGGGCACTTGGTGAAGTACCACCAGACTGGGGACTTCAACCTGCTCTTTGAGCTTGAGGGCTGGGGTTTTTGGGTGCCCTTGGAGGATTGTGCCTTTTTTGGTGTAGTTGGAGGTTTTCTGTGGGTGGTGGTAGCGACTGAAGCAGCAGGCTGTGGCTCCTGCCTTCCACGCCCTGTGCTGGCCGCCTTGCTGCTGCCGTGCCTCTGCGCCAGAGATGCCTCCTCCTCCTTCAACCAACTGTGCTGGTGGTACTGGTGGTACTGGTGGCACATAGGAAGGATCCAGCAAGTCACCATCATCATCCACAAACATATCCTGTGAGCCCTCCTCAACCAACTCCTCTACCCCAACATCCCCTGCATCACGACCCTCCTCCGTCCCTCCTGCCCCATGATCTAAAACTCATACTTCTCCAAAACATCCCTGTACAAGCTCACAGTCTCCGGGGAGAAGAGTGTGCTCATTGAGGGCAGGCTGGTCGATGGGGTCACCGTGACCATGGCCTCAAGCGCTGGTGAAGGCCTGCTGCGGACCGGAGTGCTGGTGGTGGTGGCACTGGTCTTGCTGGTGCTGGAGGCCTGGCTGGAAATGGTGGCTTCCTGCTCCACAATCATTTCCACCACAGCCTGCACCTGACTTTCCACAATGAGTCGTGGGCGACGACCAGTCTCAAAGAGGGCGCAACACGCTGCTGTTGCGCCTCTGCTCCCTCCTCCCTGCGGTCAGTGGCTGGCGGCAGACCAGTCCCAGACCTGCTGCTGCTGGCAGTGGCTCCTGCAATGGCGCTGCCTCTCCTGGTGGTGCCTCGCCCTCTACCTCTGCCAGTCATTGTGCACTATACAAATACAGTAAAAAAAAAAAGTAGAAGAGGGCGGGAAAGGGTGTAAACTAAAATAAAGTCTGTGTTGGTGGTGACTTGGTGGTGACTAGTAGTAGTAGACAGTAGTAGTAGTAGTACGCACGCACGCAGGTAACTAAGAAATCCCTAGCGTACTACAATAACTAAGTCGTACGGCAGACAGTTGGTGACAATTACAATCGGTCACACACGGTCAGACGCAATCAATCAATCAATTGGCTCGGGTAGGTGACAGTCACAGGTCACTCACAATGGATGCTGGTGGTGGCCTGTGATGTAACTATTATTTATTACACACTACAGATGCTAATAAAATCACACACTAACAGTGGAAAAAAATTAACTGAACGGGTACTAGTACTAGTAGTAGACAGCAGTAGTACGCACGCAGGTAACTAAGAAATCCCTAGCATACTACAATAACTAAGTCGTGCGGCAGACAGTTGGTGACAATTACAATCGGTCACACACAGTCAGATGCAATCAATCAATCGGCTCAGACAGATGACTGTCTGTCATAAACTAACAGACTACAGCAGTACTAAATAATTCACTAAGCTAGTACTAGTACACAACTAACTAGAATCCCTAACCTACCTAAGCTAGTAGTAGGCTAAGGCTGCCATAGGCTAGCAGGCCTAGCCTGCACACAGACTAACACTAGCCTGGCACAGTATACACTATACCACATGTGTCGAACTCCAGGCCTGGAGGGCCAGATCCATGCCAGTGTTTAGGATGGACTGAGAAGGAGAGGAATGTGTTCTACCTGATGGACCACACCTTTCCTGATTTAGACCAATCAATTCATTTAAGCTGTATCAAAAATGTGTGAGGATCTCGGCCCTCGTAGGACCGGTTTGACATACCTGCACTATACACTAGCTGACTAAAAACAATCAAAATACTATCTAACTATATAAGACTACAATCAATGTGTTTAGGAGGTGTTTAGAAAGCAAAACGCTAGGTTTAGCAGTGGAATCAACTTGCTCTGACACAGCATAGCACTGGAGAATCTCTCAGTGCCAAGCAGTCACACAAGTGCGTGGCTCCGCAAGACGGCCGCCGCCTTATATAGAAGAGGGGAGGGCCAGGCTCCCCTCCTCTGATTGGTTGCTAGGGTTGCCAGGTCCTCGGCTGGAGGACTTCTGATTGGCCCAATGACGTCATCCCCGAATCCCGAAGCCGAACCCACCGCGCCATCCAGCCGAATTGGAGTACGCACATTCGGAAAACTTCGCATTCGGAATGAATTGAATTCCTGCTGAGCACCCCTGATAGTGGCCATACACTGCTGGATTTATGATAAACAATCATTCTGATATCCATAACTTTCCTGGTTTACCAACTCAGACCAGCATATATCAAACTGTATTTACTTTAAAAGCATAGAAAACATTATATTACCAATGTGTGAACACAGTTTACATAATGAGAGTTGCGCTGTAATGCACACTAGGTTCCTGCCTTAAACTCCAGTAACATTGGCATGTGCTGAGTGCACACAACTTTTTATTGAGGTTTCACAAAGCAACCGCATAGTGTGAAACAGCCTTTCAATATTATTATTTAGTATTTACAGTGCTGACATTAGCAGTGCTTTTACAGGGTACATCATTAAAAGTCATGTCACTTAAGGCTTCTTGCACACCAAGACGTTGTGTTAGGTGGCACGTTAAGGTCGCATAACGTGCACCTAACACAACGTATGGTGCTGCAAAAGCCGACGGTAGAGTGAGCCGCGTTAGGCTGCTCGATGCCCATAATATCTCCCAGAGTGGCGCTGATTGGCCAGCGGGACCACGTGATGCGGAGCGAGACACTCCGCATCACGTGGTCCCGCCGGCCAATCAGCGCCCGCCAGTGCAGTGAATATTAAGTAGCCATGTGCGCGGCTACTGTAGCTGGCTCTCCCCGCCTCCTCCGCCCCCCACTGCGCATGTGCAAACAGTCTAACGCGGCTATAGCCGCTCCAACGCCGTAGCATGCTGCACTTTGCACAGAACGTGCAGCGTTACATGTAACGCAACGTGGGCTGTGTGAACAGCCCACTTGTGTTACATTGCTGTGCGTTGGGGGAGCGTTACAGGCGCACTAACGTGCGCCTGTAACGTCTTGGTGTGCAAGCAGCCTAAAGGGAACCTGAACTGAGAAAAATTATTTAACAAACACAAGACGTAGCTGCAAATGAATATTACATACTTACCTCACAGTCAGTTCCTCTCAGAAGCTCACCATTTTCTTCTTACAGTGATCCCTTCCAGTTATCTTGTCAGAACTGAAATATACCAGTTGCTGTCAGTTATAGATCAGCAGCTGTCAGTTACTACTGAATGTTCAAGGTAATGTCCATGTTTCCCTATGGCTCACGTGGGCGATATAACAGTTTAACAGTTTGCTGAGAAGGAAGCTGTTATGGGGCAATGGCCATTTTCAAAATGGAGGACACAGAATCCCATTAATCACAGAGGACATAAAGGACACAGGAGAGGAGAAAGATTGATGAGCAGACTACATGGGAGGTAAGTATGATCTGTATATGTTTATTTTGACTTTTTATTTTCAGCTCAGGTTCTCTTTAAGGCAGCCATACACCTAGCGATGTATGGGCAGAGTCGACCAAGAGACAAAACTCTCTCTAATCGAATCTGTTTGGAGAGAGATCTGTCGGCTGCCCATACACCGCAGGCCAATTCCCGATCAATTTCATGATGAAATCTCTCTAGAATCAGCCGAGCTCGTGCCAAAAAGTAGATTAGCTAATTGTATATTTACCAAAGTTGGAAAATGCACTAGTTAATATTTAGAGGATTCAAATCTTATTACAGCTAACAACTAAGATGTAAAATTAAGGTGGCCATACACATTTAGATTGTCACCCAAGATCAATTCCTCTTTGATCTGAGTATGATCAGAGAGGGACTGAATGCGTGCATGAAAAAGAGGCACCAGGAAACTTGAGTGGCCCATTTCAGCGAGTATATTCTACATTGTTAAAGTGACAACAATGATCGTAACATTTTGATAAATACCAATATTTTACTACAACTAAATATAACCCTATTCTCACACTGAACCTTCCCTCTACTGATGCCTAACCTTAACCACCCCCCTACCGATGCCTAACCCTAAATACCCCCCTCCCCCGATGCCTAAGCTTAACAAGCCGCCCCCCCCCCCCCACATGCATGCCTAACCTTAACCTCCCAGAGGCCTAGCTTTAAAGTGGATCAGAGATAAACTTTTACTCATTGCATAATTGTGTTCCTTTCATATAGTTTATAGGGCATTCCTCAAGCCAAATACTTGTTTTTTTTAGTTGTTTTATTACTTTAATTCCCTATAAACTAAACAAGCCTCGCCCACAGCTTCTCCAGAGTGCCTTGGCACTCTCAGATCTATATAGCAAGGGCTTATGGGAGCTCAGTCAGAGGAGGAGGAGGTTACTAGCCAGGGATTTCAGAGGCAGAGGGGAAGAGGAGAGGGGAGTGAAGATTTCACAGGCTGAGGGCTGGAGATACAGATCAGCTTGCCTGTGTGTAATGTGACACACAGAACTTGGCTGCTCTCATTGTATCGCAGGAATAAAAGATCATAAACTGTTGAAGCTGTTTGCAGCTAGATTTGTGTGTAAATTATCTAAACTTTAGATAAGAGATATAGACAATTTACTTGTTATAGCTAGTGTCTGACCTTAACCCCTCACTGCAATTCCACCATAAAAGAAAATCCTAACCTTCGGGCACCCCAAGCACCCGTTATTTGTAGCCGAATTTTCATAGTGGGTGACCCCCAATTTTTCGCACACTTCCCAATATTTTGAATTTGCACCTCTGGGGTGCCCAAATCTCTCCCGCTAATGAGCACCCCTATTTGCTGCTTCCAATTGAACCTACCCATACACTGCAATACACTGCACATATATTATTAATAGATTTCACCATCGACGCCTTGTACACTAATCTGACAAAACGTAGCCAAGGCGGCCGATAATGTCCGCCTCAGCCGACAGGAGTGTTTACAGAGGCTTGGCAAGTGATCCGCCTGGCAGATTAACCCTGCCGAGTGGCAGCCAACTTTGAAGACACCGCTCCCCCGCTTGCTGCAGGATACCACGCACGAGCTGCTCTATCACCCCTCCCCCACATAGCAATAGAACGCGTTTTCAGCGACAGAACTAACACGTGTCTGAACAGGCTGGCCCAGCGATGTCTCCCAAGTGGATTGGGTGACATCAGTTATGTGTGTATGCTCCTTAAGGCCTTTTTTACACTGGGAATCGTGATTGCGATCACTAGGCATCTGCGATGTTACAGTGTGGTGTCCGGAAATTTTTGGAGCCATTGTGTTTTGCAATTCTCATTCCAAAATGCTACTGAAAATTGCTACATGTAGCAGGTTTGCAATCAATAGAAATCGCAAACATGCCACAATCGCTGCAAGGAAAGTAAACCCATAAGATTACTCAAGCATCAGAGCTTTGCTGACCGCCGGCGATCATCAAATTGCAAGTCGCAAGCAAAAAGTGCTCTAGTGTGATGTGAAGGAGGACAAACACACACTTCGCAGAAAATACTGTGCAATTCATTTCATTATGAGTTGTCAGAACAAGAGACACCCCCAGTAGATCACAAACCTTGTTATCTTCCATTGTTCGGTAATTTGCCAGTGAGCATATCTAAAGGCTTGTACACACACTCTACTTTCAGGAACAACGGGCCCGTCAGACCCTCCCGTGGGCGGGCGTTCCAGCGACAGTAGAGCGTGTGTATAGTCTGTCAGGCAGACTTATAAGGCTGTTTCTGAATGATCCGCTCAGCGGATCGTTCAGAACCAGCCTTATCAGTCTGCCGACAGACTGTACACACGCTCTACTGTTGCTGGAACGCCTGCCCAGTGGGAGGGTCTGACGGACCAGTCGTTCCTGAAAGCAGAGCGTGTGGCTCGTACACACGCTTGATTTCCTGGAACGACTGGTCCGTCAGACCCTCCCGCTGGGCGGGCGTTCCAGCGACAGTACAGCGTGTGTACAGTCTGTCAGGCAGACTGATAAGGCTGTTTCTGCGCGGATCGTTCAGAAACAGCTTTATCAGTCTGCAGACAGACCGTACACATGCTGTTGTCAGAATTCTAGTGGTTTTATTTATGCAGGAAAAACTGTCATATGTGTATGTATATATAAATATTAATAATCAATATATTCCTTCTAAAGAAAGAAAGAATTATTGTTAAACTCTATATAATAGAATCTATTACTCTGAAAGACATTTAAAAGCTGTAGTCTACCCGTGGAAGATGAAAAAGTAAAACTTTTATAGGATTGTTTTAACTTGTAAGCTAGACAATTGTTGACATGTTTCTTTGCTTGAAGACCAAGGCCAGCAAGAAAAGATAAAATTTCCCAGACAGAGAAAGTCAAAATATGAAAGAGAGATAACACAATAAGGGGTTTTCCCAATTAGTTAAAGATGATTCAATGATGCCACCTGGCGGTTTCATAGTCTTATAAAATCAACATTATTAATACTGTTATTTGTTATGAAAGGCTGACCTCTGCCGGTTGAAGTTATTATATTTATATAGAAAAGGATTTTATATTAAGATTTAATATGCAATTATTTCTGATATATAGTTACATAGTTATTTTGGTTGAAAAAAGACATACATCCATCGAGTTCAACCAGTATAAAGTACAACACCAAAAAAAACAAAGAGAAGGGACAAAAACCAGTATATGCTGCTCAAAAACTGCACTTTATTTTGGATAATTTGATAAAAGGCACACACATAAATGATCAAAATATGTCAGGAGTTGGCCTGTCATATGCATAATGTATTGTTAGAAGACAATGCTATGTGCTGCAAATGTCTGGGACAGTAAGAAAAAGTCCCTACTAGAATAGCATATTAACAATTGTAGATATCTACAATTGTCTTCTAACAATACATTATGCATATGACAGGCCAACTCCTGACATATTTTGATCATTTATGTGTGTGCCTTTTATCAAATTATCCAAAATAAAGTGCAGTTTTTGAGCAGCATATACTGGTTTTTGTCCCTTCTCTTTGTTTTTTCAGTTTTATCACCAGTGCTGGTACCTGCATATAAGGACACACTTTTTCTTAATATTTATATCAGTTTTGTTTTTTTTTAAAGTACAACACCAGCCTGCTCCCTCACATATCCCTGTTGATCCAGAGGAAGGCGAAAAAACCCTTACAAGGCATGGTCCAATTAGCCCCTAAAGGGAAAAATTCCTTCCCGACTCCAGATGGCAATCAGATAAAATCCCTGGATCAACATCATTAGGCATTACCTAGCTATTGTAGCCATGGATGTCTTTCAACGCAAGGAAAGCATCTAAGCCCCCTTTAAATGCAGGTATAGAGTTTGCCATAACGACTTCCTGTGGCAATGCATTCCACATCTTAATCACTCTTACTGTAAAGAACCCTTTCCTAAATAAATGGCTAAAACGTTTTTCCTCCATGCGCAGATCATGTCCTCTAGTCCTTTGAGAAGGCCTAGGGACAAAAAGCTCATCCGCCAAGGTATTATATTGGCCTCTGATGTATTTATACATGTTAATTAGATCCCCTCTAAGGCGTCTTTTCTCTAGACTAAATAAACCCAGTTTATCTAACCTTTCTCGATAAGTGAGACCTTCCATCCCACGCATCAATTTTGTTGCTCGTCTCTGCACCTGCTCTAAAACTGCAATATCTTTTTTGTAATGTGGTGCCCAGAACTGAATTCCATATTCCAGATGTGGCCTTACTAGAGAGTTAAACAGGGGCAATATTATGCTAGCATCTCGAGTTTTTATTTCCCTTTTAATGCATCCCAAAATTTTGTTAGCTTTAGCTGCAGCTGCTTGGCATTGAGTACGATTATTTAACTTGCTGTCAATGAGTACTCCTAAGTCCTTCTCCAAGTTTGATGTCCCCAACTGTATCCCATTTATTTTGTATGGTGCTAGACCATTAGTACGTCCAAAATGCATGACCTTACATTTGTCAACATTGAATGTCATCTGCCATGTATGTGCCCATATAGCCATCCTATCCAGATCCTGTTGCAATATGACACTATCTTCCTGAGAGTTGATGATTCTGCACAATTTTGTATCATCTGCAAAAATAGCAACATTGCTCACTACTGCATCTACTAGGTCATTAATAAATAAATTGAAGAGCACTGGACCCAGAACAGACCCCTGTGGGACCCAACTGCTAACAGTCTCCCATTTTGAGTACGATCCATTGACCACAACTCTTTGTTTTCTGTCCATTAGCCAGTTCCCGATCCATGAACACAGACTCTTCCCCAGTCCTTGATTAATTGTTTTAAGAAGAATTATATAATAAGCTTTATATTTAAATAAGTATATTAGAAGCCCTGTATGTTTTAATAAGCCTTTAATTGCTGAAGGCTCTTACAGAACTGTGTACAATGTTATAGGGTCAATCTGACCTGGGAAAGTACAGAGACATTCCAAAAACTAATTAGCAGAGAACACTTTATCAGTAATGCGTCATGAATGACATTGTTTAATGTTTTTGGAAGTCCATGTCTGGGTCAAATAAGTCATATCAGCAGACAAGATGGCTGGTGACGTCCATTTTTAATTGACTGCGTCAGAAATGACCTGATAATCACTTGCCATGGAGAATCTCCAAATACATCACACTGTGGGGTTCTCCAGGCTTCAAGGCAGGCATGCAACATGGGGCTTTTCTCAAATGGGAAGAAAAGGGCCTGCTGAGATTGGGACAAATGCTAAATCTGAAAACCCATACTTTGAGGTCTTTTTCAGAAATCAAAAATTCGTATCAAATCCCTCATGCAGATTTTCTGATGTATGCCCAGAACCGGTCCTTCGTGTCATCTCAAATAACCAAGATTTCCACCATAGCTAACAACTCCTCTTTTGACATCTTTATCAGGAAATCCAGCATCAGACCTTCACAGGAACTGTGTGAGAAATTTGCCCACTTCTCAGACAAAGTCTCCTCCATACGATCTGCCATTCAATTTACAGCCCCAGAAACCCATGCAGAGCCATATAGCAGGTGCAAAAATAGCCTACCACCATGGTCTGATTTTAAGGTAATCACTGAAAAAGACATCGTGGATATCCTCTCAAACCTTCGCTAGACTACCTGTGATCTGGACCCTGGCCCCACTAAGTTCATGTTGAAATGCCCTGAACTATTTACTCCGGCATTCCACAAAATAGTCAACGGCTCCTTACAAGAAGGCTGGTTTCCCTCTACTCTGAAAGAAGCAATAGTCAGGCCTCTACTCAAGAAACCATCCTTAGACCCAGATGCTCTAAACAGCTACAGACCTGTCTCAACCCTCCCCTTTCTGGGAAAAGTTATTGAAAAGGCTGTCTACCTCCAACTTGAAGCCAGGCTCTCCAGAAACAACATCCTTGACCCTCTTCAATCTGGCTTCAGGAAATATCACAGCTGTGAAACAGCCCTCACCCAGATTTGCAATGATCTGCTCATTGCAAGAGACAAGGGTCAATGTTCCATCCTGATTTTGCTCGACCTCTCAGCGGCTTTTGACACAGTCGATCATGAAATCTTGCTCAACAGGCTACAAGAGTACTGTGGCATAGATGGCATTGTTCTCCAGTGGTTCAACTCCTTCCTGGCTGGCAGAACACAAAGGGTAGCCTTAGGGCCCTGTACCAACCCTGTACCACTAAAATACGGTGTACCTCAGGGCGCAATATTATCCCCTTTACTTTTCACCATATACATGCTGCCACTTGGAGAAATCATACAAAAACATGGCCTGACATATCATTGCTATGCTGATGACACCCAGCTATATTTGTCATTCAAACCTGACGTCACAGACCCTACTCCACAAATAAACGCATGCTTAGCTGAGCTTCAGGAGTGGATGAATAATAATTGGCTAAAACTTAATTTTGACAAAACTGAGGTTCTTGTTATCGAGGGCCAGGGCTCAACAGCAAAGCAGCCCCAGTCTCAACCAACACCGCTAAGGATAGGGAGCTCAGACCTGAACAACTCAGACTGTGTGCGCAGCCTGGGAGTACTGATTGATGGGAAATTAAACTTCAGGAATCAAATCTCTGCTGTTGTGAAACATTCCTTCTTTCACCTAAGGAATATTGCAAGGATTAAACACCTAATTCCTTCAGAGGATCTTCCAACCCTAGTTCATGCCTTGGTCACATCAAGGTTAGACTACTGCAACGTCCTCTACACAGGCCTGCATAAGAAAGACTTACGCCGCCTGCAATTAGTACAGAATGCCGCCGCAAGGCTGTTAACGAGCCAACCCCGCCATTGCCACATAACACCAACCCTGAGCTCACTCCACTGGCTACCGATAAAATGGAGAATTCTGTTTAAGATTGGCTTACTGACATTCAAATCCTTGCACAATCTGGGCCCTGAATACCTGAAGGACTTGTTGCAACTGCATCACACCCCCCACAATCTTAGATCAAAAGGACGTAACACCTTGGTCACCCCCAGAGTCCACCTCAAAACCTTTGGAGACAGAGCCTTTTGTCATGCTGCCCCTACACTTTGGAACTCCCTGCCACACCCAATCAGGACAGCTCCATCCCTGGAAGCATTTAAGTCTAAACTGAAAACCTACCTCTTCAGTCTGGCATTCATGAACATCTGACTATCTCCTCTGTAACACAACCCAGCCTGCAACCCTGTATTAATCTGAGACACAGCTATGCGCTGAGTCCTATGGGAGAAAAGCGCTTTACAAATGTTATTGTATTGTATTGTATCAAACCAAAGGGAGATGACATGACACTCAGCTACACAACGCACACTCTCTCTTCTACAAACTAAGCATCAAAGTAAACAGAACCTACAATTTTGGAGTAAGCATTTCCCTGATACGCAATTGGAAGAAAAGATCATTGAAGGTAACAATAAGATTAGAGGACTTCTAACTAATGAGACCTGGAGAGAATCCCACCTGCTCCTTATACACCGTGCTAAATATGCATTTGACATTAACCTTTTGGTAGAAACTACGTCCAGGAACCATGCGCGCTACCACGCGCTCCCGCGGCCAATCGCGTGCATGCGCACTCCCGGCCGCGGATTCGGTAGCCACGGAATCAATGTATCGGGCTATGGTGCCCGATCACTGATTCCTCTCCCCCGCTGAAAAAGCGACATCTTCTCTCGGAAGCTTTGCTTTTTCTGGCCGTTCCCTCCCCGATGCGTCACTCTAAGCGCGTGTTACGCTTAGAGTGACGTCATGTAAACAAACTCATGGCCGCCATCTTGTGGCCAAAAAGTAAAACTACGACAAAAAGTAAAAAAATTAAAATCAACACACATTTACATTAAAAAAACTTTGGTTTACATCCCACCCTCCCAAAAATACCCAAATAAAATGTTTAATATAAAAAAAAAACCATTACAATAAAAAAACATGTAACTATTTACCTAAGGGTCTAAACTTTTTAAATATCAATGTAAAGATGAAATATTTCTATATTTTGTTTATTTTAAACTTGTAAATAGTGATAGATGCAAAACGGAAAAAATGCACCTTTATTTCCAAATAAAATATTGTCGCCATACATTGTGATAGGGACAATTTTAACGGTGTAATAACCGGGACATATGGGAAAATACAATACGTGAGTTTTAATTATGGAGGCATGTATTATTTTAAAACAATAATGGCTGAAAACTGAGAAATAATGAATTTTTTCCGTTTTTTCTTATTCTTCCTGTTAAAATGCATTTACAGTAAAGTGGCTCTTAGCAAAATGTACCCCCCCCAAAGAAAGCCTAATTGGTGGCGGAAAAAAAGATATAGATCAGTTCATTGTGATAAGTAGTGATAAAGTTATAGGCTAATCAATGGGAGGTGAACATTGCTCAAGTGAAAACGACGGAACGCGAATGGGTTAAATATAAAGTCCCTCCAAGCGGCTGCCAGCCATACTGTCCAAAATGCAAACTACCCCAAGCAAACCTGGTCCACTGCATCTGGTCATGCCCCAGAATACAGAAATTCTGGCTCTCAACTATAAAATTCATTAATAGTATGTGCCATAAGAAACTAACGCTAGATCCTATGCTCTGCCATCTTCAACTATAACTTCTCTGCTCCCGATCCAGCAGACAGTTCCGAAATTCCATCAGAACTAGCACATATATGTGTTGCAGCTGCAAGAAAATCCATATTTAACCGCTGGATATATCCATCTACTCCTTCCATCTGGGATCTCAAAGCGGAATTAAATGAACTATTTGCTATGGCCAAGATAGACACACTAATGCATAAAGAGAAATGCTCTAAAAACTTTTTCAAGAGATGGAAACCGTATATTATCTACACTTTCACTAGATTGGAAATAAATGCTCTAATGGAACCCTTTAAGTATATCGCGTGGTATGCCACCAAGGATCTCCTGGGCACTCTGGGCAAACTGGCGCTGCCAGGCAGGCCTGAACAGACCACGACAGTCGGAAATTCCCTGCAAACCCATGCCGGGGCCATGGGGCCTCTATATCACTAAGAGAGAGAGAGAGTTTAGTTTTGTTCTGGGTGGGGAGGGGGGGGGGGAAAGAAAGGGAAAGGAGAGTAAGTTACTTTAATCTGAAGTTACAACCTAAATTACTTCGGACATTTAGAACCGTTATATAGATATGTGATAGCATCTATGTCTGACATATAACTCTGCTTTGTAGCCAAATTGGGCAGCCTCTTGCTGTCACCTGTTTCATGTACTTCTTTTATGGTTGTAAAAGTTCCTTTTTTCCTTGAAAAGCTTTAAAATCAAATAAAATATATTTGAGGAAAAAAAAATAAAAAAGAAATGACCTGATTAGAATGTGTAAACATTGCAAACCTACGTAAATTCCCACAAGATAAGGTAATTAAGAATGTATAAACAATAATATTGTGATTTAGGTATTCAAAACATAGATAGCGTTTGACGAACGGAAGCTTTAGCCAATCAGATTCTGGGATTAAAAAGTAGGAACTGAAAGCCCATAGTTTGCAGAAGCCCAACAATCTCCTGAGAAGACACATGAGGCAGAAGCTACCTTCCCACAAGTGGTTCTAGATGCTGAAGAGATGACAGAGAAGGGGTAATATGCTTAATATTCTGGTGATTTACTTTATTAATTTTTCAGCATTAAGTTTTGTTAAGATGTTAGCAAGAAGTTTTTTAGAAGCTATTTTTTATGCTATTTCTTTAAGAAGATTACTACAAGTTTTACACAGCTACTAGATACACAGCTATTGATACAGATGAGACTACTTTTGATCTTATTCTACATAACACAACCGTTATATTACTTTTTGAATGTACTTAGAAGATTGATGATCGCTAGGCTATAAATCCTTGATAAGATGGAATACTGTTAGAAGGAAACACTACTTTGAACTGTTCATATTTTGTATATATGCTGTATGATAAGCAAATACAATTTTTTTTATATAAAATCATATACTGAGTGCTCTGATTCATTTCGATAACAATAGGTTTTTATTGGAGTTTTCAAAATTTTTTAACAATGAGTTCAAACAAGTAATAAAGGCATATCAGATAAAACAAGATACATATATCAGTAGTATATAGCATTGAAATTTGAACATTTATGAACATTACTTACAATTATACTGTGAGCAGGTGAGTATGGATGTTGTATTTCTAAGGAAGACTTATCTTTATTAATACAGATATATAGAAATATATAAAGATATAGATATAAAAATACTTATAACCTTCAGAAAAAATAGTAAAAGAAATGATGAAATGTTGAGATATTAGAGTTTCATCTCTAGATAAGGTGATAGGAACTTCTATCCTTTAATTTTCAACTTTTAGCTAAATTTGGAAACTACGCGTATAACAGGCTTAAAACGCGTATTTAATGCGTAAATACCATTATCGTCTAATTAACGCCAAATTACCGCTATACGCGGTGTTTACTCATTTTACGCGGTAAGCAATACCAAAATACGCGTAACCGCGTAAAATATAATTTTCCACGAATTTTTCCAAATCCCTATAATTCTTTTTAGCTAACCATTTTATACGTATTTAACGTTAATTATACAAATATATTCTAAGTTATACTATATTCAGTCATATTGACTGGGAAAACTGAAAAACCAAAATTATTCCTATACTTATAACAAAGGTCTATTTATGTTTGTTTTGGGCTGTTATCCAATTTTGGGACATATGCGTATAACAATAACAATAACAATAATATTTATATAGCGCTTTTCTCCCTGGGGACTCAAAGCGCTGTGACCCTGCATTATGCAGTCTCAAAGGCTAGGGAAAAGAGGTGAGTTTTTAGCCCTTTTTTAAAGCTGTCCAGAGAAGGAGCCTCTCGTACTGATTGTGGAAGTGAGTTCCATAGAGTAGGGGCTGCATAGGAAAAGGCCCGAGCACCAAATGTTAAGTGTATCCTGGGAATAACCAGCTTCATCTTGTTGGCAGAGCGGAGGGTGCGTGGAGGGGCATAAAGTTCCAATAGATCCGCTATGTATTTGGGTCCCATGTGGTGTAGAGCCTTGAATGTCAGCAGGCAGATCTTAAAATTGATTCTCCATTTTACTGGCAACCAGTGAAGAGTTTGCAGTACTGGGGTGATGTGTGAGCTGCGGGGGGCATTGGCTAGGAGTCTGGCTGCAGCATTCTGTACTAGCTGTAAGGGGCGCAGAACCTTATCTGTAGATCCGATTAACAGGGCGTTGCAGTAGTCTAGGCGGGAGGATACAAATGCGTGAACCAGGACAGGTAGGTCTTCAGCTGGGATAAGGTGTTTTATTTTCGCTATATTTCTTAGATGGAAGAAGGAAGACGACTTGACGACAGCTGATACCTGCTGTCTGAGTTTTAGATTTCCATCCAGGATCACCCCAAGGTTTCGCACAGAGTCTTTATACTGTACAGTATCTCCCCCAATTGCTAGTTTGAGGTGGTGAGCGTTTTGAACTTTATCCATCATGTGTGGACCACCTACCACCAACACCTCTGTTTTGTCAGAGTTCAGCCTCAGCCAGCTGGTGTTCATCCAATTTTGTAAATCCACTAGACACGCATTTATGGATGCTGATGGGTCTTGGGTGCCAGGCTTGAAGGAAAGATACAGTTGTGTGTCATCTGCATAACAATGGTATCCTAAACCATAGTTCTGGATTATTTTGCCCAGTGGGAGCATGTAGACTGCAAAGAGTAATGGTGATAGTACAGAACCCTGTGGAACTCCATAGGCAAGTGGCACTGGATTAGAGTAGTGTGTGCCCAGACATACTTGCTGTGTCCTGCCAGATAGGAAGGTCTGAAACCAGCTAAGAACAGTACCGCTTAGGCCACAGTAATTCTTCAGTCGCTGGATTAGTATTTCATGGTCCACAGTATCAAATGCTGCTGACAAGTCAAGAAGAATCAGAATTGAGCAATCACCCTTGTCCCTTGCAGTAAGTAGATCATTCATTACTCGGACTAATGCTGTTTCAGTGCTGTGCCTTTTCCTGAATCCTGACTGAAAAGTATCAAAGATGTTGTTATCTGTAAGCCTGGCTTCTAGCTGGTTGGCGACTGCTTTCTCGATAACTTTTGATAGGAAATGGTAAGTTCGCCACAGGTCTGTAGTTGGTTACAGAATCAGGATCTAGTGATGGTTTCTTCAGTAGGGGTTTTATGATTGCTTTCTTTAGTTCTTCTGGGAAAAGTCCACTTTGCAAGGAGCACTGAGTGATTTTGTGAAGTGCTGGCCTGAACAGCGCTGGGCACTGCATTAAGGATCCAGTTGGGCCAGGATCCAGGTCGCAGGTAGTGGGGCGGAGACTTTGAATGAGAATTCCAAAATCTTCTACACTCAGAGTGTCAAAGACTTGCCATGGTGGTACGGTAGTAGGCATATGCAACGTCCAGTGGTCAATTGATGTTGTTGGTGTAATGCTGGCACGGATGGTAGACACCTTGTTTGTGAAGAAGGCAGAGAATTCTTCACACCTTTCCCTGGAGTATGTGGTTGGGGCTTTTAGGCAGGAAGGATTGCAGAGTGATTCCACTGTGTGGAAGAGTTGAGCAGCTCTGTTGTTGGCTGTAGATATTTTGTGCGAGATAAAGTCTGATTTTTTCTTGGTTATTGCTTGTTGGTATTGTCTGAGGTGTTGAACTAGGCTAGATTTGTGCTCCCCAGTCCGTGATTTATGCCACTGTCTTTCTAGTCTGCGCCCTTTCTTTTTTAGATCCATGATGGTTTTGTCAAACCAATTAGCTTTCTGCTTTTTGGTTGCTGATTTGGTGCGCCATGGGGCAATACTGTCAAGTGTTTCATATATCGTGTTGTTGTACTGGGTTACTAGAGAGTTTGGGTCCATTTGACTGTGGAGCAGATTTGTAAAATCCAGGTTGGCAGTTATCCTCTCCGGTGTTAATTTACTCAGGGGACGGGTTTTGATTGTTTCTTTAGGGAGCTGCTTGATAGGGTGATGTTCAATAGTAAACTGTATTATGTGATGGTCTGACCACACCACTGGGGTTACTGTTATGTTACTAATGTCCATTCCGAGGTGGAACAGTAAGTCTAGCGTATGCCCTCCTCTGTGGGTAGCTGATTTTACAACTTGTGTGAAGCCTAGTCCACCCATGAGATTTATTAGTTCATTTGCATCTTGTGATTGAGTGTTATCAGCCCGGATGTTGAAGTCACCAAGGATGATCCATCTCGGATAAGACAGAGCCAGCATGGCCAGAAGTTCTGGGAATTCCTTTAGGAAAGGGTCAGCATCTCCGGGGGGACGATAAACCACTAAAATTTTGAAGCCTTTACCAGCTGAGATCTGGGCACCTATACATTCAAAGGACTTTGTTGAGCCAACATTCAGGGCCCTGAGCTGCAGAGTTGTTTTGCCACAAATTGCTACACCCCCTCCTCTGCGGTCTCGTCTTCCCTCACTTAGGACTGAGTAATTGTATGGGATGGTTGCTTCCAATGTGGGGCCCGCATTGGCATCAATCCAGGTTTCAGTGATGCATGAAAAATCGCATGTCTGAATAAGGTCCGCAATAATGGCTGTCTTATTGTTTATAGAGCGGGCATTGCAGAGCAATGCAGTGACTGCATGGGGCTTAGCAATGGCGACTGGGTTCACTGCCGGGGTGTTACTGCATCTCTGACTAGGGACATGGTAACTTCTGCTACTTTCAGCCTCTGATTTCCAGTACACATCACTAGAGATCGCTGGAAAGTTCTTTTCTTTGAATGGACCTGGGTCCCTGAAGTTGGACTGAGACTGAGTGTGGCACTTTTTATGGGCCTGGCCGCCTTTTTTACCTCTGTGCTGGGTGTCACGCGTATTTTTATACGCATAAGTCTGTCTACCTTATGCGTACAAGCATGTCCAGCATGCGTATACGCGTATAATCAAATATAATTACTGTAAGGAGGAGTAGTCACATTTTACGCCAAAAACGCTAAATAAGCGCTAATTAGTGTGAAAATACGCGAAAACGCGTAAATTATGGATTTTACTCAAGTTATGCCTAACTTCTTAAAATTGTTCAGAAGTTGGGAATTTAATGATATAAATTTGTTAAATGTATTAAAACCAACCGTAGCTGGCTAGAATGACTGACACACCCAAATACTTGCTTCGAGATGAGTCTAAATGCCAAATATCCATTTGACATATAAAGTAAGGGAAAATGATGGTGAAAAGGAAGTAGCTCCTATTCAAGATGTGCATGACAAGGTGGTGGGAATGGACTCTGTAATTAACAGGACTCTCTCAACCTAGGAAATGAGGGACTAACCCTCCACATAAATCCCAGGGAGCGAGGCCAATACACAAATTTACCACAGTGCCTCAGATTTCACACCAAAAATAGGCAATGTTCAAGACTGACTTCCAATGTCCAGTCATTGGTTGGAACTCCAGATATAGTGCTATAGAATGAGTATACTAACAACTAAACTACCTACTCTACCTAACTAACCTACTATGCACACTGTTATTGTCCAGGTATCTCAGAACATTCGAGTAATAGAGATGCAGGATGAACCAAGGCAAGGATGGGATGGAATGTTGGCAAGATCATATACACACACACCTACCATCAATTTTAGAGAGAAATTATTTTAGAAGTCCAGTATTTTGGAGCCCAAATAAACAGTAGGCCAGAGATTGGCTTTTTTAAGAAAGGAGTTGACACTGCCACATCTGATGGACCAGGCCTTTTCAGCCAAAAGATTAGACTCTACCCTCCTAAGGATTTCCTCCAAAGTTGGTACATAGGGGGATTTCCAATTTAGAGACAACATACCCCTTACTACTATAAATATATGGGAGATAATCATTCTTTCCTGGGGGGGAAGAGAATGAGCGCCCAAATTTAGTACAGCCAAACCTGGGGGGATTGTTTCTAAGGACATTGGGAGTTGTTGAAGGAAAGTCTCAATGTCCTTTCACATTTTCTGGAGTTTAGGGCACTCCCAAAGGATATGTTCCATGGTACCCGCCAGTTTGCAGCCTCTCCAACACAAGGGGGATGTATGGGTGTCAAATTTGCTTATCTTTTCAGGGGTTAGATACCACCGCCAAATGCTTTTAATAAGCTCTCATGGTGTCCCACACAGTGAGAAACCTTCTTAAGATCTCTGACAGACAACTCCCACTCCTCAATGTCAACTTCTTCTCCCAGCCAGTCCTGCCATTTGGATAGTTGCCATTTGGGGGAAATTTCTTTTAAATCTAATAATGTTCTATAAAGAACCGAGGTACCTTTTAAATGGGTGTTTTCTGGATGGGTGAGTTTTATAATTTTGGGCTCAAGAGTAATAGGGAGATATGGGTGTTTATTTAAAAATCTAGCTATTCTATCATATTTGGGTTTTTCTGTTAATGGGATTCCATATGTTACTGATAGGTCATCAAGGGACCTGATTCCAGAATCTCCCAACAAGTCCTCTATAGATTTTACTCCCTGGTCTGACCAGGTCTCCAACTCTAGATTTTTTATAACCGCATTCAGGGTCCTTAAAGGTGTGGGTACTGTCATCGCCAATACCTCATTTTTGCTCAAGTTGATCAGTTCTTTCCATACTCTGAGAGAATTGGCGGTGACAGGGTTCTGGATATGTTGTTGAATTTTCCAGGTCAATCTGGATTCTAGGAACTCTCTAAAGGATTTGAAAGGTAATTGTTCCTCCTCTATCACATACCATTGTTTGGTAGTATCTTTTGTCCAGATTGACCTGGATTGATCCAGAACTGTGGCCTTATAATATAATTCTATATTTGGAGCACCAAGTCCCATATTTGAAATATGTGCTGTCAGAATTTTGTTGGAGAACCTGGCTTTCCTATTTTTAAGAAAGTATTGATTCATTTGTTTTTGTAAGTTTATAAAAAATTTCTGAGGTACTCTTATTGGGAGATTCCGGAACAGGTAAAGGAGTTTGGGAATGATCATCATTTTAAATGCTGCAATTCTACCTAACCATGAAAATTCAACTTTTGAGAGGGATTCTAATTTATTTTTGATTTTTGATAGCCAAGGGTCATAGTTTTCTCTATAAATTTGTGCAATAGTTGGGGTAAGCTGGATTCCTAAATACTTAATAGATTTTTCATTCCAAGTATATTGGCAAGACTGCTTGAGAGTTTCTTTAACTTTAGCCGGAATGAAGCATGGGAGAATGACTGTCTTTTGATCATTGAGCTTATAATATGAGACTGTGGAGAATTCCTCAAGTTCTTTAGTAGCATTTGGCAGTGATATCATAGGTTTTTGTATAAATAAAATCACATCATCTGCGTATAGGCCTAATTTTGTGGAGTAGTTACCAATTTTGATGCCGTGTATATTGGGATTATTTCTAATTTTTTGTGCAAGGGGTTCCAATGTTAAATTAAAGATTAGGGGGGAGAGAGGACATCCCTGGCGGGTACCATTAGTAATACTGAAAGGTGAGGAGACAGAGCCAGAAGAGGCTACTCTAGCAGAGGGGCAAGTGTATAATGCTAGGATGGCACCATGGAGGAAATCCGGAATACCAAATTTTGAGAGTACCCTGGACATATACAACCAATTAACTCTGTCAAACGCCTTCTCCGCGTCTAAAGAGACGAGAAGGTTAGGCTTTCGACGGAGCTTGATCTGGTGGAGTATGGCAAGGGCTTTTCTTGTTCCATCATTTGTAGTTATTCCTTTGGTGAATCCTACCTGGTCAGAATTAATAAGTTGGGGTATTAAGGGGGAAAGTCTGTTAGCAATAATTCGGGCATAAATCTTAACATCTGTATTAAGGAGTGAGATAGGTCTATAACTACTAGGGTCTGCAGGGTTTTTGTCTTCTTTGGGGATGGTAGATATAAAGGTTGTTAAGGATTCTTTGGGGAAACTACGTTGGGAAGCTATTTCATTAAACATAGCAGTGAGGGGCTTCGAAATAATACTAACAAATTTTTTATAATAGTCATTTATATATCCATCTGGGCCTGGGGCTTTGTCTCTTTTCAGGGTATTAATTACATTTTCTACTTCAGCTTGGGAAAAGGGGACAGATAGGTATTTCTTTTCAAAATCAGAGAGTGAGGGGAGTTCTATTTTTTCTAGATATTTATCAATGGTTTGCAAAGTTGGAGAAGGAGTGTTGGGATCTAATTGTAAGTTATATAGGCCTTCATAGTATCTGGCTAATGGTTCCACTATGTCATTGGGATGGTGTACTTCTGTTTTTGTGAGGGGGTGATTTATCTTGAGAATTCTATGAAATATTCTTTGGCCTTTGATCTTACGGGCCATTGTTTTTCCGGCCTTGTTTCCTCCATGGTACCAATCCTCTCTAAGCCTAGTCTGCCATTTATCATATTCATAGTACATGCACTCTGCCAGCTCTTGTCTTCTCTCTTCCAATTCCTTAGTCAACTCTATTCTATTTTTATTGAATATTTCCACTTCTAATGATCTAATTTTGTTCAG
Organism: Hyperolius riggenbachi; assembly: GCF_040937935.1. NCBI lineage: Eukaryota > Metazoa > Chordata > Amphibia > Anura > Hyperoliidae > Hyperolius > Hyperolius riggenbachi. The sequence goes on along the minus strand of NC_090647.1, from coordinate 355,448,370 downwards.
TAAAGTATCTGTTTTTTCCCGAATTTTTCTTTTTTGTATAGCTCCTTGTTTCATAAGGACTCCTCTCATAAAAGCCTTATGGGCATTCCATAAGGAGACCCTGGAGACTACACTGGCATCATTGAAGTGGAAATATTCAAGTAATTCACTTTTTATAATGGGGAAGGTGTGTTCTGAGTTAATAATGAATTTGTTTAACTTCCAGTTAAACTGCCTGGGGGAAGTATCCTGTAACTGAAATTTAACCGTCAGAGGGGAGTGGTCAGACCATACCCTTGAGCCAATTTCAATTTCTGAGACCAGTGGCAGAGAAAATCTGTCAGTGAAGCAATGATCAATCCTAGTGAAGGACTGGTATATTGGTGAATAAAAGCTGTAACCCTTCTCCTTGGGATGAATACACCTCCAAGTGTCAAATAATTCGTTTTTTTATTAATGAGGGTAAAAGAGTTGATTGGGCTCTTCTTGTTTGTGAAGTGGAATCTAATAAGGGATCTACTATGACATTCATATCGCCTACTATAAATAAATTACCTTTTTGAAATTTTTGTATTTTTTGAAAAGTTTTATTGAGGAATTTTACTTGATATGAATTGGGGGCATAAATATTAGCAAATGTGAAACTTTGGAAATTACTAGTTCCAGAAATCATCACCAATCTACCGTCCTCACTACAGTGTGATTTCTCCACCACCAGGCCCAGAGTATCCCTGATTGCAATGCACACTCCCGCTCTTTTTTTGTCCCTGAATGTTGAGTGGAAAACCTTAGAATAATTTAAAATTTTTAGTCTAGATGCAGAGATTTTTGTTAGATGAGTTTCCTGTAAGCAAATAATATCTGGTTTTTGATCTTTAGCTAATTTATGTAATAGATATCTTTTCCTATAAGAGTTTAACCCTCTAACATTCATGGACAAAAGTTGGCAATCACTCATAGCAGTTAAATTTTTGCTGTAAAATACCTATGAAACAAAAGTTCCCCAATACAGACATATACACCAAACAGTACTGTATATTACCATATGACCAGATGTTGCATGAACATCCATGCATCTCGACTCTGAGAAAAAAGAAAATGATTAGTGGACATAACAGTGTGCAAACCTTAAAACAGATAGAAAATAACAGAAAAGAAAAAGGAATCAGAATTGGACCGAGGGATGTATGCAGAGGCATCCGGTTCTACCTATACATACCCCCTCCAAACTGTCCCAACTCTATATCTCCAATCCTTAATAAGGAACAGAGAATAAGGAAAAAGAACAAACACTAGGAAGAATAAGAACTACAAAAGAGAGTCCAAACTTCCAAAAAGTACAATTATGACCTAACGGTCAGAGTCCACCGGTGTGGACTTCCAGTGTAACTGACCACCTATAGGAAGAAGAAGGTTTCCTAAGGGGGAGAGTCTATTGGGGGGAAAGTTCCGTGGGGATCACCCAGAGTTCAGGAGGTACCCAAGGCTTCCCCAGCTTTGTTTTTTTCCTCGTCTGACAAGGGCTGGGTGGTGTCCATAGCATTTTGCAGGTGTTTTGGCTTAGGAGAAATAGGAGGGCGAAAAAGTCTGTCTCTCTTGGGGTCTCTGGGGACGAAAATAGGGATATCCCACTTAGCAAGCCAGTCTTTTCCTTCATCTGGAGTTCTGATGATGTGTGAAGTCCCTTGATCAAACACAATCAGCTTTGGGGGGAAATCCCAGTTGTATGGAATCTTCTTGTGTCTCAGGGTTGCTGTTATTTCAGAAAACTCCCTCCTTGTCCGCAATGTAGCTTGGGAAAGGTCCTGGAACAGGGAAAGCTCTTTATAATTGCCTGGTAGTTTTTTACCTTCTCTGGTTGCAGCAAGCAGTTTCTCCTTTACATGAAAGAAATGTATGCTAGTTATTACATCTCTAGGCAGGTTTTTCCCCAGGTGAGCAGGCTTAGGTAGTCTATGGGCCCTGTCTACTGTGAGCTCACTCTGGTTGAGGGAAGGAAAGGTGGTATGTAAAATGTCCGCCACATAATCCTTGAGCTGGTCACTGGATACAGTCTCTGGGACCCCTCTGATTTTTATGTTATTGCGTCTGTTTCTATCCTCCCCATCCACAATTTTCTCTTTCATCCACTTATTCTCCCCCATCAAGTTCTTATGTGCATCCACCAGTTCATTGTAGGCTTTGGACATCTCAGCAACTTTATTTTCAAGCAAACAAATCCTCCTGTCAGTTTCATTCGCAAACACCTCCACATTGCCTGCCAGTGTATTCAGATCAGATCTAGTGCCTGTTATATTGTCACTAAGCATTTGGCTAAAGGACAGCATGAAAGATTTAAAAAAACTGCTGCGACATAGGCTCATCTGAGACAGGGAATGCAGCCAGTGTGCTGAAAATGTTCTCTGCTGGGAGCTGCTGCGCAGCTGGGGATGGATGGATGGATGGGTCTGCTGCGCGGACAGGGGCGTGGATGTCTGCAGGGCCTTCAGCGGTCTGCGCTCCCTGTGATCCACTGACCTCTCCAGCGTGTCAGAATCCTCCTCAAAATCCTCCTCCAGCATGTCCACTCTGTCTCTCCTTCCCAGGGGAGTAGCTAGCAGGCTATATCTGTTCATCTGGTCCAGCAGTGGAGGGGTCCGGTGCGGGCTAGGCCTGTAATGGCCGGCGCCATCTTGGATCTCCTCAGTGAAGAACGAGGAGAGCTTCCTGGGGACCGGAGAAGTGTTTCTCTGCTGCCTTTGTGACACTCTGCGGTAGCCTGATGCCATCCTGAGATGTTCATCCACCTTTTTGAGCTGTTTTGGGGCTTTCTGGGTTGCTTTAGGTCGCTTTAATGGGTGATCACAGCAGGAGCTCTGGGATCAAGCCTCCATTCAGCTCTGCTGCGTAGCCACGTCCCCCCCCTCTGATTCATTTCAAGGTATACCATCAATCTATAATTACTGTTATAGAGGGTTCAGACCCCGCTATGCCGGATTTATATGATAGCAATGCTTTAAAGGCTGGTCCTTTACTGAGTTAGCAATCATGAAAAAGGCAAAAACCGCTCAGGTTTTTGACACTGTACTGTCACTGGAACGCCCGCCCAGCGGGAGGGTTAGACGGACCCGTCGTTCCAGGAAATCAAGAGTGTGTATGAGCCTTTAAGTATCAGCTAACTATAGGTTCTTACACACCTACCAACTATCTGTCCAACTATCTGCCAAACTTGTCAGCCCCATTCACACGTGCAACAGCGGTCTTTTATGCAGCACAATTGTTGAACAACTTTTGTTGTGAAACAACTAAAAAAAAAGTCTTTTGCTATTGTTCAAACAGCTGATAAGACTAATAAAAAGTAAATCCAACTGTTGCACTGCCTTCTTAGGCCCGGTTCACATTAGCGGTGGCCGTCCGGAATCGCCGTGCCGGAGCCGGACCGCTTTTAGAACGGACAGAACGGACGCACGGCATGGCAATGAAAGCCTATGCGTCCGTTCACATGCGTCCGTTCTGCCGGACCGGAGCCGGACCGGATCCGGGCCGGATCCGGACTCCGGCGTCCGTTCCAACATGCGCTATTTTTTGGTCCGGCTCCTCCGGCAGCCGTATCCGGAGCGGAGCCGGACTGCACCATCCGGCCAATACAAAGTAATGAGAGCCGGAGAGCGCACAACACACTGGCTACAAAAACCGGACGTTCTACCCCACCTTCTATGCATTTTGGATGGGGACCACATGGGCCCAGCGAAGAGTGGGGCAGCAGCGATTTCATGCTGGAGCTCTTTTTGCCAGCAACATGTCTGATATGTCTGAAGGAGGCGAACAACAGAGAGAATTCCCAGGTTTACGAGTAAAAAATGCCTGGATCCATGGTCCCAACTGCAGTCTCTGTATCCACGGATGGTCTCCACACGTCCACCTGTCTCCAACAATGACCCCAGACCCTTCTGCTGACCTCCCAGACCCCAGGTAATTAAAAGGATGTTATCTCCTTAAGAAACCGGATCCGGACCGCAACCGTGTTCACACCGCACGGAAACCGGATGCAAACGGACCGGATCCGGATAGGAACCGTACGGATCAGGTCCGGTCCGGATACGGTGCGGTCCGGACATCCGGTGCGGTTTTTACTAAACCGCAAGTGTGAACGGGGCCTTATCAGTCTTATCAGCTTTTTGAACAGTAGCAAAATACTTTTTTTTAGTGGTTTCATCTTGTTTCACAACAAAAGCTGTTTGACAATTGTGCTGCATAAAAGACTGCTATTGAGCGTGTGAATAACAGACAAATTTGGCAGACAGTTGGACAGATAGTTGTGTGTGTATAGGCGCGTACACATGCCATATTGTTACAAACGACGGGTCCTTCAGACCCTGCCTTGGGGCGGTCGTTCTGCCGACAGTAGTATGCGAATACAGGCTGTCAGCAGACTGATAAGACTGTTTTTGACTGATCTGCCCGGCGGATTAGTCAAAAACAGTCTTATCAGTCTGCCGACAGCCTGTACTCACGTACTACTGTCAGCAGAACGATCGCCCCGTGGGAGGGTCTGACTGTCCCGTCGTTTGTAACAATATGGCATGTGTACGCGCCTTATGAACCTTATGTCTGAGCTACAACCAAAGATTATCGTAATGGTTTAATGCATTTAAATGTTCTTCCTATAAACAATAAGATTTTTACCTAAAAAACAGCTTCTGAAAATGGGATGCAGCCATGCTTTATTTACAATACAGATACTTGAGGCCCAGTTAAAAGATTACTTTAGTTTTAATTCTTTATGTCTTATAACAAGCTTTTCACACCTCAGACACACCTATTCCTGCTGCAGTCAGAGCTTTACTTGCTGTGTAATTGACTTGTAAATGAGCTGCTTATTGCCTGATACAGACACATAAAGCCTGATTTGTGAAAGTTTCAGTTTCCCTTAAACCTAATGGGTACTGTTTGAAAAACAAAAAGTCAAATACTCACCTAAGGAGAGGGAAGGCTCGTCTTAAGCTAAGTACCCACGGGGGTACAATTGTAGCTGTCGCCGCACACGGGAGCGTGTGCGCGACAGTTCGGCGGCAGTTCGGCGACAGCTCGTCGCCAAATCCCTCTGCATCCACACGGCAGCAGAGGGATTAGCGATGCGGCGGAAGCTGTCGCCGAGTTTCCTCCCCCCCGCCGGAAGCTCCGTGTGGTGTGTGTGGGTAGCTGTCGCTAGCCCGCATACACATGCGGGGCTAGCGACAGTTCCGGCGAGGTTGCGGCGACGACTGTAGCCGGGGATTGAACATGTCAATCGCCTGGCGACAGCTCCGACGGGCGACGGTTCGGGGCGCGCGCATCATACACACGGGGGAACTGTCGCCGCAACACGCGCGTGCCACGCGGTTGCGGCGACGGCCGTCCCCCGTGAGTATGGGCCTTTAGTGAGACTTCCCTCTCCTCTCCCGGTGCCCGGTCCCGCTCAGGATCCCCCGTAGCAGTATTCGACCAGTTCGGTCAAATACTGCCATTTCCGCCGCCGAAGGGAGGTTTCCTAAGTCTTCGGGAGCACTCGGGCTCCCGAAGACGAGCCTCTCCATACTACGCATGCGCGAGCATCCTCTTTGAGGCAATCGCGCGTGCGCAGTATGGAGCGGCCCGTCTTCGGGAGCCCGAGTGCTCCCGAAGACTTCCGAAGTCCCCCGCGGCGGGGGATTTGAACGGAGGATCCACCGGGCACCGGGAGAGGAGAGGGAAGGCTCGTTAGAAACAAGCCTTCCCTCTCCTTAGGTGAGTATCTGACTTTTTTATTTTTAATTCGGTACCCATTCACTTTAAGCCCCATCTAAACGATACGATTCTTTGTGCGATTTGATTATGATTCTATTTACGATCCGATTAAATCAGACATGTCCAATCGGGATTCGATTCAATTCGCCATTGTTTTGCAATGGCAAATTGAACTGAATCGAATCCCGATCGGACATGTCGGATTTAATCAGTTCGTAAATAGAATCGTAATCAAATCGCACAAAGAATCGTATCATGTAGATGGGGCTTTATGTAAACTGGAAAACAGTGAGCCCAGGGTGTAGTATTGCTTCTCCATGTGTTGTCACAACAGTTATTTCACCTGCATTTCCAACTTTATTATCCTTCATTTATGAGTTGCTTCAGTTATAACTTTTATGCCTCAGACCTCTCTTTCTGGCCCCCCAAAATAGGGATACTGCCCCTGTTTAACGCAGGCCATATACACATTGATTTTCCTGTTTGATTCTCAGCAAATTTTATCACTGGGTGAATCTGGTGGGAATCTATTGCACAAAATTTCATTAAATTGAAATTAAATTAAACGGATATAAATCACTCCAAATTATCAGTTACAAGTGACTGAAAATCTCCATCAGTTGATGACGGGGCAAGACCGGCAGCAGATTAATGCTCATAGCGTTACACTGCATCAAGCTGATCTATTGGAAATTGATTTGCAGATTCAGAGAAGGATTGACCATTTTTCCACATTGGATGGTAATCTATGTATGTATGGCCATCTTTACTGTCTTGTAAGGCCACGTCTGGAATAAGGAATAAAGTTCTGGTCCCGGCTCTACAGAAAGGATATTGGGGCTTTGAAACAAAAGCAGAGTCTGGCCACAAAATTAGTCTAAAGCTGGCCACACACTTAGTGCTTGATTCACAAAAGCGTGATAAGGGCCTTTTTCCACTAGCCTGCGATTTGCTTCTGATCGCAAATCGCAAGGTACATTAAACTAATGGAAACTGCAGCAGCAATTTCCATTAGTGCGATCCGATTGCAATGCGATTTTGGTCAAAGCGCAATCGTTGTCCTGCCGCGTTTTGTATGCGATTGAGCTGGACTATAATGAGTATAGTAGCTCAATCGCAATCGCATGGTGGAAATTGAAACGCGATTGCGATCGCGATCAGAATCGCGATCGCAATCGCGATGGCATTTCATAGTGGAAAAGAGCCCTAACTGCTATCATGGCAGTTATCGCGCGATTTGCCGTGCATAAAGGATTACGCTGCATGATAAACGAAAGTTTGCGCGCGATCACGCACGTGAAACATGTACGTGATTGCGCGCAAGCCTTCGTTTACATGCGAACACAATCCTTTACACACGCAAACATTCACGCTCGGCAGATCGCGTGATAACTACAGAGCTGACACACGTCTGCATAGGCTAGCCCAGCGATGTCACCCGAGGGGATCAGATTACGATCCCTGATGGGCATGGAATTGCATGGTGTAGAGGGGAATTTAGATAATGTGCCAGTTATCATATTTAAGCCTCAGCTAACTATGTCTGAGCTACAGCCAAAGAGTATCCTAAGGCTGCTTTCACAGTGCGACGTTAAAGTCGCACGTTATAAAAAGTAAGAACGCAGACTAACGCACAGCAACACAAAGTCTGTGCGACATTCACAGTGCTCACGTTGCGCTGTGTGTAACGTATAGCAATATTAAGAAAGTGCTGCATGCTGTGCGTTATAAGCTTTTTTTAGCTGCGTTGGACTGATTGCACATGCTCAGTAAAGTTTTTTTTTAAATTTGACGCATGCACCGTTTTCGTTCCATCAGTATGCAATGAAAACGGCACATCAAGAGACACATAACGCAGTTTAAAATAACGCCCAACTTCAAAACCAACATGCGTTGCGTTAGGGGCACGTTGTGCGACTTTAACGTTGCATCAAACGCAACGTCCCACTAGGAAAGAGGTCTAATGGTTTAATCCATTTCTAAAAACAATTAGATTTTTACCAAAAGCAGCTTCTAAAAAAACAGTTACAGCCATTCTTTCTTATTCATTCAACAGAAAATGAGGTCCAGTTTAAAGATTAATTTGTTTATATGTTATAACAACCTTTTTATTCCTCAGACACATCTTTTTATGCATTATTTAGAGTGTTATTTGCTGTGTCATTGATTTGTAAATTCTTATTGCCCGATAGAGACACATAAAGCCTGATATGTGAATATTTCATTTTCGGCGTTTTAACGCCACGGCCATAGTTGGCGTTTTCCAAGGTAAAATGAAAGTCCATAGACTTATTTTACCTTTCACACTTAACGCTGCGTTTTTGGAGTGTTGCGTTTTGAAGCTCCCAGGAGCTTTTTTAGGGCTGACCGCAGCGTTTCTCATTACAATTGATAGTAATGTGTTGGCGTTAAAACGCCTTCAAAACACCTGCAGCCAAAACAGCATTTTAGCCTTTTACCACTGCCTGTAGTGTGAAAGAGCCCTAATGTAAACGGGAAAACTGACCTGAGGGTGTAACACTGTTTCTCCATGTGTTGTCACAACAGTTATTTCATCTGCATTTCCAACTGTTCTATCCACCATTGAAAGGTTAATTCACTTATAACTTTTATTACTTCTAGACCTCACACCTTTCTTCTTGGTCCTCTCTATTTTTAGAAACCTGGAATCAGTTCTGGAGATGTGCTGTGTTATCAGGTGTACAAATGCATTGTATGCAAAGTTGATGTTAACTCTGAATAGGGACCTTAGTGAAACACGTTTACAATTCAATTAATAATAGCAAGCCAATGTTGATGGGCAGGATATAAGGACAGACAGCAGATCAGTGATTTCACTCTACTCTGCATTTTGGACTTCACTGAGCCAAGACATCATCCCTGAGCTGTGACCACGAGCATTGCAATGGATTCTGAGACTGATGCAAGCCCTATAAATGTAAGTTGTTATTATGATTACTATTATTGTTATTAGTTTGCATTGATATAGCACCAGTATGTTATACAGTACGTTACATATTTACAACGTACATAGTCATGCACTAACTGTTTCACAGAGGAGCTCACAATGTTTTCTGGCTGTGGTGCTCATTCAGCCCATGATTTCTCTACTAAGTTAACCATTGATCTGGAACAAATGTAGTGACCTAAATCATAAATAAGGGTAATCTGACCGGGTTTAAGGGAGCGGATTCCTAACGCATTGTTTTTGGAGATATAGAACCCCAGTCTTTCAACACTACCCAATCTGAAAATCATTACACTTTATTTTACTGATATTTTGGCCTTTGAAACAATTTATGTATATTTTGTATTGCTTAGAATTATTTATCATGTTAAAGCGGTGCTTTTAAAACTATGATTTAAGAAAATTAGTCTTTTTAATGTCATGTGAGTTGCCAATGTTTGTGAATTTTGAAAATACCACAAAAAGAGTTGGATCATAGCTCCTTTTTCCATATGGGCACACCTTAATGTCTTTTTCAGTATTTTTTCCTTGACGTGCATATTGTATACATAATTATTTACTACCCATCAGAAGCAATTAACTAATCATTATAAAGTAACTTGATTGTTAAAGATATATTTTTAATAAGTTGCAAATTGCTTTCTTCTCTAACCTCACATTAAAGCAAACCTGTGACTTATAAAAAGCAAAACGTTAGATACTTACCTTGGTGGAGGGAAGCTTCTAGATGCTCCAGAGGCTTCTGTAATCCTTCTTGAGCCCACCTCTGCTCACCGGAGGCTCTTCTTTGCACAGGCTCACTCACGACCCACGCTAGCCCAGTAGCATGGAGCTGCTCATGCACAGAGGAAAAAGCCACACACAAGCAGCTCCAGGCTATTGAGCAGAATGGGCCATCTTGTGCCTGCGCAGTGCGGCAGCTCTCATACAAGGCAGGAGCATGGCCAAACCTATTCATAAAGCTCATGTCTTATAGGTTCAGGGGGTCCCAGCGCTGGAAGCTCGAGTTGGATAACGGAAGACTCTGGATTAACCAGATTCTTCCCTCTACTGAATTAAGTATGTAACTTTGTCAAAATTACCCGTCAGGTACAATTTAAACCAGGGGTCTCAAACTCAATTTACCTGGGGGCCGCAGGAGGCAAAGTCATGATGAGGCTGGGCCGTATAAGGAATTTCACAATCGCGGCGCATCGCCGCCTCTGCCCGCCCCTCTCACTCTTCCTTCACAGAGAAGGGCGGGGAGAGGCGTCGATTCGTGCGGCGATTGACATCAGAAGGGGCAGAGCTGAAGATGAAAGCTCTGTCTCTTCCAGGAAATGCCAGCGGATTGCCCCCCGGTCGATTTGGGGGCTCTGCAGCCCTCGTTTAGCGGCGGGGATGCGGCGGATTACTTGGGAGCACTGAAGTGAACTATAAGGAAGCTTTTGCCAGCGAGGGCCACAAAATATTGTATAGAGGGCCGCAAATGGCCCGCGGGCCGTGAGTTTGAGATCCCTGCTTTAAACCCAATTCTATGCATTGCTCCTACTGAAAAATTTAAAATTTGTTTTAATTTACATTACCATGCAATTTTATAGCCTACAACAAGCCATAACACTAAGTAATTGTTTTATTTATTTTTTTGCAGAATACTGAAGGTCAACCACACTGAAGGTCAACCACTGGACAACGTAGAACAATCAACATGTTTTTTACGTTTTCATGGAGTTCCATTTGAGGTGGAAGACTTTGCATCCACTCTGCCCACCATTGAGGGAGGAGACCATATCCTGGACCTGCTTCCGGAATCTAGGAAAAGTTTAACAACTCCTTACATGAGGAAGTGTTTCTCTCAGGAGACAAAGCACAAAAAAGTGTCTCAGCGTGGTGTGATGGGCGCTGTTACAAGAGGACGTAAGGACACTTTACGAAGTCATCCAAAAAAACGATGGCTACTACGCTACTTAAAAGAGCAGAATGTGTATAATTTTTTTAATGAGTATATCTTAAACCATAAATGTTCTTAAAATGTATGTCTTGGACAAGAACATGGAATTATGTATATATTTGCAAAGTTTTAAGTTTTTCTTTATTGTAATAGTGAAATAAAAATACTTAAATTATTGAAAACTGTGTATATTATGTTATTTTTAAAATTCCACAAAAGTGACAAGTCAGCAATTTACCCTAAATAGGTAGATAGATGATAGAATACTTGTGATGTTGTTGGGACTGCTGATATTATTGATTACTATTCTAAAATATTTGAAGACTATTATACTATGCCCACCTTTGCTAGAGAAGAATGTTTTGAAATTAATAAGGATGCTACCTATAATAAGATAATTCAGTTTGGGAGTCTGAAGAAAGTATCTTGTATATGGAAATATTGTTTAATCTTTTTCGTTAGCTTGTAAATAGCAACAGTTTTCAGAACTGTATGCTTATACAAAATAACAACAAAAAACACGTTTGTTTTAAGGTAAAAACATTTCTGCAATACAATCTGCAATACAATTAACCCCATTATTGTAAATAAATTTTTAAAAATTGTCTTATATACCTTGTAGGTATGGCAACGCTTAGGAGAACTCATGGAGAAGCATGTGATCAGTTTGATCACCTGTTAGATTTGTAAGGCTCAGATTTGTTGGTCATGATCATGTGTTAAACTAGGAAGTCGTCATAGCAAATTAGAACCTTTCAAATCTGTCAGATGACCAATCTGATCACACACTTCTGCATGTATTATCCTAAGCATTGCCATCCCTAATACCTTGGTGTTCTTAAAATCAACAGATGACCAAACAAAAAACCGTACTAAACTAATGGTGACCATACATGGTACAATTTTTTCATCCAATCTTACCATTTCTATGTAGTATATGGGTAAATTAAGTGAATATACTGAAAGGATAATTTAGGCAGTTCCCTTATATTACATAGAAATGGTAAGATTGGATGAAAAAATTGTACCATGTATAGCCACCATAAGTAAGGACCTCACAATTGATCCTTTTTAATGTGATGGTTACACATTGAAAATAAATATACTAAAAACTTTACATAGAGAAAAAACTGTCATACCTTTCCCGGCCTTTAGTTTCTAAAGAGATCAGATTGACGGGTGATCAGACGGAAAGTTGGACATGTCCAAACTGCTCCTGATCGATAAAGGAATCAATTTTCCAATGATAACTTGGCAAAATCGATTCCTTTCTCGATCAGAAACGGATCAGATGTGTCAGAAATAATCAGCTGATTCCCATCAATAGGCCGGAAATTGTATTGTGTGTTCCCAGTATTAAACTCCAGTGAAATTTGCATGCAATGAGTGCACGTAACATTTTTACTGAGGTTTCATGAAGCAACCCCATAGTGTGAACAGGCCTTTAATCATTATTTAGATTTTTTTTACATTGTTGACATCTGCAGCGCTTTTACAGGGTATATGTATTTCAGAATCAGAATCATGTCACTAAAGGTTGCCATACATCAGACAACTTGGTTGCTGATTGACCATCCGATTTGATTACTATAATCGAATCGGATGGAAATCGGTGCCGCCAAGTGCATGACCGATCGACCAGGTGACCTATTTCCGGCCGCAATCTGGCATGTATCGACCCATTTCTGGGCGGCATGTGACAGTCGGACATGCTGCAAGATGTAGGCAGCGTGTATAGGGCTAATGGAAGAGCGGCGGATTCGGAAGACAGTCAGGCACTGTGACACAAGACAGGTAATGTATAAATACATCTAACTATGTATGGGCAGATCGACTTTGAGACAGATCTCTCTCTGATCAAATCTAAACATAAAGAGATCTGTCCCTGCTCATACACCACAGACCAGTTTGGCCTAGTGATGCTGCCTACCTGACTGCCCCCAAGTGTAAAATGTCCCCTCCCCCGGTTCCTGTGCCGTGCAAATTCTCACCTGTCCTGCTCATGCGACTCTTGGTGTCCATTTGATGCATGTACACTACACATGGCAGGTGTGTGCCTTCACACACGTTCCAGGTTGTACATGCACTCAGTAATGGGGGTGACAAGAGATGATGCTGGGAGTCGCGATAGGTAAGAACATACACAGCATGGGCAACAGAGGGGTCATTATCCGATATCTAATGCCGATAACACCGCACACTCAGTTGAGCACTTTTGACCAAGATTTTCCAGCATTTTCTATCAATGCATGCACTGATTTCAGCCCAAAATCTATTGAATCATCGATCGGGTGGACATGTTGCAACACCGATTTTCATCAACAGAATTATCGAATCGGATGGTCGATAGGGTGTAAAGTCCTAGGGCTTCGTTTTGCTGCGCGTGCATCTCCTGCTTGGTAGGCGGAGCTCCACTCCGCCTTCAGTCTCCCAGCGGCGATCGCTGTTAGAACCTGCCGTCTAATTACCGTGTACAGCGCTGCTATCTGCAGCAGCGCTGTACTGGCTACACGGCTGTCGCCTCCAGAGTTTCAGCAGTGATCGGCTGTCATAGGCTGTAGCCTATGACAGCCGACCACAGTGATTGGCTGGTGGGGGGGAGGGAGGGTAGGTTTAGTAGAAGAAAAAAAATAGACAAATTTAATATGAAAATAATAAAATAAATATTTGTTAAAAAAAAATATATATAAACATGGGGGGAGCAATCAGACCCAACCAACAGAAAGCTCTGTTGGTGGGGAGAAAAGGGGGGTGATCACTTGTGTGCTGTTGTGCAGCCCTGCAGCTTGGCCTTAAAGCTGCAGTGGCCTATTTTACAAAAAAATGGCCTGTTTTTTATTTTTTTTTGGGGGGGGGGGTAGCGCCTGTGGTCCTGAAGTGGTTAATAATATGTAAAATAATCATATTCAATGCTGAGCACCAGCAGCTAAAGCAAATCAAATTGTGTTGCAGAAAAAGGGAAACAATGGCATGCTAGCACTAGTACTGCCCCTATTATAAGGTTCGTACACACGCTCTATTTGCAGGAACGACGGGTCCGTCATCTCCTCCCGCTGGGCAGGCGTTCCAGCGACAGTAGAGCGTGTGTACAGTGTCGGCAGACTGATAAGGCTGTTTCTGAACGATCTGCTGAGCGAATCGTTCAGAAACAGCCTTATCAGTCTGCCGACAGACTGTACACACGCTCTACTGTTGCTGGAACGCCCGCCCAGAGGGAGGGTCTGACGGACCCGTCGTTCCTACAAATAGAGCGTGTGTACAAACCTGAATGCAGGCCATACACTCATTGATTTCCCTATCAGATTCCCAGCAGCTTTTATCACTTTGATTGAATCTAATGGGAATCTATTACACAACTTTCAGGTACATCATCATTTCTATAAATTGTTTGTGAAAATCACTCCAAATTACGGTATCGATCAAACCACACTGAAAATCTCCGTAAATAGATGGCGGGGCAGAACCGGGGGTAGACTGATGCCCATAGCATTTCACTGCATCAAACTGAAATCTATTGAAAATTGATTCAACATATTCAGGTCAGAGAGGAATCAATCATTTTTCCACATTGGCCTCAATTCTGGTACACTTTCCGTCAGTTTTACCTCATAATCAGAATCAGAATCAGAATCATTTATTTCGCCAAGCATGAGCAACCATGCCCGGAATTATTTTTGGCACATACATATAGCTCAGGAAGAAAACAGAGAAGAGTGCATAGCAGCAGGGATAGATTACATTACATTTGCATCCAATTTGCGTCAGAAAAATTACATACATCACAGTTCATTTGTGGCCTTGGGCTGACCAGCGGTTAGCCTTGTTGGCCTTGTGAGGTTGTTGCTTCAGTTGACCGAACGGGAGTGTCGCAGCCCGCCCCCCGCTTGTTGGTCTTGCACAGATGGGAGTATGTGGAGTGAGTTCAAGTGGCTGACAGCCGATGGGAAGAAGGAGTTCCTATGTCTCGCAGTCTTTGTGGGGATGGCCCGAAGTCTTCGGCCCAGGGGGAGCACACTGAAGTAACAGTGGCCTGGGTGCGAGGGATCACTGGCAATCCTCAATGCCCTGGATTTCAGTCTCTTGTTGTGCAGTAGTTCAAGTGAGTGGAGGGGGCACCCGATGATCCTCTCCGCCGACCTGATGACCCTCTATAGTTTGAGCTTGTCACTGGCGGTGGCGCCAGCATACCAGACCAGGATGGAAGAGCAGAGGATTGACTCGATGGTGGCGGAGTAGAAGCTGGTCAGAATCTCTTGGGTCATGCCAACCTTCCTCAGCTGCCGTAGGAAATAAAGTCTCTGCTGTGCTTTCCGTTGGATGACAGTGATATTGGACTTCCAACTGAGGTCGTTGGAGATAGTAGTGCCCAGAAGGCGGGCGCAGGGCACTCTGGCCACCTCGGTGCCGTCAATATAGATTGGAGGTGGGGAGGGAGCAGACCTCCTGAAGTCAATGATTAGCTCGACGGTCTTTGCTGTGTTCAGCACCAGCCTGTTATCCTTGCACCAGTTGCAAATTCTCTCCACCTGCTGACAGTACTCCTGGATGTTATCCTTAGTGACAAGGCCGACAATGGTAGTGTCATCTGCAAACTTGATGACCTTGACTGAGTCTGCCTCCGATCTGCAATTGTTTGTGTAGAGGGAGAACAGTAGCGGAGACAGCACGCAGCCTTGAGGAGCCCCTGTGTTCGTTGTCACTACTTGGGAGCGGATGTTGCTCAGCCTGACCACTTGGGACCTGTTGGTGAGAAAGTCCGTGATCCACAGGCGTAGACTAGAGTGAACACCAAGTGCAGCTAGGTCTTCTTGAAGTATGCGTGGGCAGATGGTATTGAAAGCCGAGCTAAAGTCTAGGAGAAGGATTCTGACATAAGTGTTTGGCCTGTCGAGGTGGTCATTGATGAGCTCCATGCAGATATTGATTGCGTCATCGGTAGACCTGTTTGCTCTGTAGGCGAACTGGAAGGGGTCGAGTAGGGGCGAGGTGGAGAGCTTGAGGTAGGCTAGGACCACCCGCTCCAGGGTTTTCATAATGACAGACGTCAGGGCCACAGGCCTGAAATTGTTGAGGTCCGCGACCCCCTGCTTTTTTGGAACAGGTACGATGGTTGACAACTTGAAGCAGGTGGGAACTTTGCTTTCCTGCAGTGACTTGGTGAAGATGTCGCAGAGGGTAGGAGCAAGTTGTTGGGCACAGGTTTTCAGGCAGGCTGGAGATACGCCGTCGGGGCCGGAGGCTTTCCTGGCGTTTAGCGTTGATAGGAGTCGCAGGACGTCGGCCTCGCTCACTGCCAACTGGTTCGGGATGTTGCTCACAGGGCCTAGAGCGGGGGTGGTCGGTACCAGACGCCCTTCCCGTGCCTGGTTCTCAAACCTGCAGTAGAAACTGCTAAGTTCTTCTGCGAGTTTTAGGCTGGGTGCTGCATGTTTAGGTTGGGGCTTGTAATTAGTGACAGCCTTCAGCCCCTTCCAAACAGCCCTAGAGTCCATAGATCGCAGGTGTTGTTCCACTTTTTCGGCGTACTCCTTTTTGGCTGCCCTCAGCTCCCGGTTGAGGTCATTTCTCGCTCTCCTGTAGTCCTCCTGGTTGCCGGACTTGTGTGCAGCTTCCTTGCTTTTCCGCAGTCGGCGAAGCTTGTTAGTGAACCATGGCTTGTTGTTCGGGTACACCTTGAATGATTTTGTTGGTACGCAAGAGTCCTCGCAGAAACTGATGTATGAAGCGACGTTATCTGCCCATTCATCCAGGTCTGGCGTTTCTAGGGACTTCCAGTCTGTGCAATCAAAGCAGGCTTGCAGTTTTAGCTTGGCCTCGTCGGACCACACTTTGACGGACTTGGTTGTCGGATTAGCTGATTCCAGTCGCCTCTTGTAGGTGGGAATAAGGTGGACGAGGCAGTGGTCCGAGGAGCCGAGAGCCGCCCATGGGACCGCCTTGTAAGCAGCCTTCAGGGCTGTGTAACAGTGGTCAAGAGTGTTCTGGCCTCTGGTAGGGCAGGCTACATGTTGGTTATAGCGTGGCATCTCCTGTCGGAGGTTAGCCCTGTTGAAGTCCCCAGCGATGATGAACAGAGAGTCCGGGAGGGATGTCTCCCACTGCGAGATGGTCTCATTAAGGGCTAGCAGAGCAGATTTGACATCGGCATCCGGAGGGATGTATACTCCGGCAAGGACATACGAGGAGAACTCGCGCGGCGAGTATGGCGGCCTACGGTTAATTATTAGGAGTTCCAGGTCTGGGGAGCATTTCTTGTCAAGAACTGACGGGGGGGGGGGGGGCACCATGAGGAGCTGATGTAGAAGCAGATGCCTCCCCCTCTTTTCTTCCCGGAAAGGACAGGGTCTCGGTCTGCTCGGATGAGGTTGTAGTCCGGGAGAAGGAGGGCGCTCTCGGGGATGTCCTCATGTAGCCATGTTTCTGTGAAGCAGAGGGCTGGAGTGTTTCTGCTGAGGTCCTTCCTGTCGCAGAGTAGGTGCAGTTCATCCAGTTTGTTGGGGAGGGATTGGACATTGCCTAGGAGGACTGAGGGGATGGCTGAACAAATTCCCTTCTTTCTCAGCCTCACGCGGGCCCCTGCACGGCATCCTCTCCGCCGCCGGCCTGCTTGTGGTCTCAGAGCGGGATCTAGGACTTGCCGGATGTGGTCCCAGACCTGGTTGGATAGGAGCATGGCTTCAGGGGGCGAGGGGCCACGTGGCATCCAGTCTAGGAGCTGCTCCCTGGTGAAGGTCTTGCGTGTGGCGGGGGCGACGTGGGCGGGCCACGACCGCAGGCGTGAGGAGTGGACGGATGCCAGCGTGGAGTGATGGAGCATGGCATACTGGAGCTACAGGCTTGTTTCCCTGAGTGTATGCAGGTCGGTCAGACAGGAGGCAAGAGGCAGATTAGTGGAGCACATGTTGCGTACACAGTTCAGTCCCAGGCAGGCAGCCCTAAGCACCAGGCAAGCAGCCTCAAAAGCCCAGGCAAGCAGCCCAAAACAAGCAGTCCGAAGTGCGCAGCCAGGCAGCAGGTAGTGAGAAACAGACAGATTATGCACAGCCAGGTAGGACAGAAAGGGAATCTGCCAGCAGTGGGGGCATCAGACAGACAGTTCGATGGGGCCTTACCCTTGCTGATTGGCTGAAGAGTGCAGCAGCAGGCTGCCTGCAGCAGGTGATGGCTGGGATGGCCCTTTTCTGCAGCGGTGGGTCTCTGGTTGTGGTCTCCTTAGTGATCGGCGGGAGGCCAGGGGGTCAGTGGCTGTCTCTCTGCCGGTGCTGGGATGGCAGGTGCTGGGACGGCTCCTCCAATAGTCGGCTCCTCCAGACTCTTGCGGGCGGCAAGACCGGCTCTCTCTCGTGGCCAGAGGTCCGCGGCTGGCTCACAGCAGCTGATGAGTCGGCTCCACCGCGAGCGGTGGGTCCTCCAGGGAGGCCGAGTGGGGAGTCGTCCGGTGGCCGGCTCTCTGGCTGCTGAGTCGGCTCTTTCTGCGGGCGGCCGGCTCTCTCCGTCTGGTGAGTCGGCTCCCCCCCGCGGGCTGGCAGCAGGCGGCGGGACCTCCAGGGAGGCCGAGTGCAGAGTCCTCCGGCGGCCGGCTCTCTGGCTGATGAGTCGGCTCTTCTGCGGGCGGCCGGCTCTCTCCGGCTGGTGAGTCAGCTCCCCCCGCGGGCTGGCAGCAGGCGGCCGGTCGCTCCCTAGCTCCTGTTTGCGAATCGGCTCCTCTGAAGAGTCGATTGCAGGGGCAGTGCGCTCGGGCCTCCGGACTGGTCTCCGCGTTCACTCCACGTGGTCTCCACGTGGAGCGTGCTGAGTGCCCAACAGTTCGCCGGGAATGCTGTGGATCCTGTGGCTTGCCCGGAGAGATATCTGCAGCTTCGGCAAGGTAACTGCTGCTATACTATACTGTACACTAATATACTAATATTACTAAACTAATATACTAAACTAAAACTATGCTATACTATGTATAAAAGAGAAAAGGCAGGAGCTCTGTGCCGGGGCAGCCTCACGAGCGCCCACCGGATGTGCATGTCAGTGGTATCTTAGAGCATGAGGTAAAAGCAGTTTGCTATTCTGGTAGATTTTAGTCATAATTTACTTCATGTGGTAAATTAAGTCATAAAATGTGCAGTATTGTGAGCTGCGGGATGCCTGCAGATATTCTGGTGTCTCAACTTGTGTCTGTCCCCAGACACTACACCGGCCCTGGTCTGAGGGGGGATTCTGGGCAGCTGTAATCCCCCCCCCCCCTGGGTTTGCCTATGGGGACATACCATGCTAAAAAATTTTCGTAATAAATCGATTCAGAAGAGACTTGGCTGTGGTCAGCAAAAAAATTTGGTAGTCGTACAAGGCGGAAGTCGGCAACATACTGGGTAGTCAGGCAGGCCAAAGTCAACATCCAGGAATGAAGTACAATCAGAGCTTAAGTCACTCACGGACCGCAAACACACAGAAGCTGCAATACTACAGCACCGAGATGTTTCACTCACCAGACTTAAATTGGCCATTTGGCATGAACAGCGTAATGTGTCACGCATATGCGCACTTGCATAACCCACGTAATAAGCGCGTAACCAAAACGTGCATGAACAGATGTCTTTCACGCATGCGTGTACACAGCAGTCATAACAATGTCTTTGTTTATGCCGCGCAACGCACGTGTGCAAGCACCGACAGACCACCACGCATGGAGGCCCGCCGGGACCACACAGGACGCCTGCCAGCATCAGTATGTAGCAGCCACCTCGTCTGGACAGATAACTGACCGTGACACTCAAGTCTAGTTTTCAGAGAAGCCAGTTAACCTACCATTATAATTATGAGGGTGTGAGAAAAAAACACCTAAAGGAAATCTATGCAAGCATGGGGAGAGCATACAAACACCTGGCCAAAATTCAAAACGTACTTTCCCAGTTTTGTAAGGCGAGAGTGCTAGCCACCTATCTGCCATGCCCTAAAGCTAAAGCACAGTCAAACCCCCGTTATCCAGATCTCAGTTATCCAGAAATCTCAAGCAACCAGAAAATATCCTGGTCTTGCAGCATTCATAAAAAGCTACTTTTACACCACTTTATACAGTAATAAACAGCTGTTACATTAACTTAAGTCTCCCCTTTTGTCTTAATTTGTTTTTACTGTATTTCATCATCAATACAGAGTTTATGATATGTATATAGAGTGGGGTATAGTGCTGTTTTTAATTAGGCTTATTTTTAACATTGAATCTCAAGCAACTAGAAAGCACACTTATCCAGCATCAGCAGATTCCCATCGGTGCCAGATAATGGGGGTTTCACTGTGCTTTAGTACAAGATATTCTGAAGGCATTGAAATATCTTTTATTTTATAAAGTTCTTTGGAAATGAAGTGGCCATATTACCTTATTAAACCAGGTATATAAAGCAGAAGATCGGAAACTTTCAACTTTCCAAATGTCATCTGTGTCATAAATAATCTCTCATATTAGATCTACTGCATTTCATTTTTCCATGTACTGTCAGAAAAAAAAGTATATTAGTTACTTATACATTCACCCAAGTTGTAAAATGCCCCAGTCAATATTTATGATTCAAATAACCTAAATACAGCTACAACTAAAATGTAAAATTAAGGTGACCATACACATTTAGATTGTCACCCAAGAACAATCCCTCTGATCTGAATCTGATCAGAGAGGGACTGAATGTGTGCATGAAAAAAAGGCGCCAGGAAATTTGGGCACCCTATTTCGGCAAGTAGACTATCGGTACATTTACCTATATTCTACATTGCTAAAGTGGCAGTAACGATAAAAATCGGTAAAAAATACCAGTAATTTACTACAACTAAATCTAACCCTATTCTCACACTGAACCTTCCCTCTACTAATGTCTAACCTTACCCCCCCCCCCCACCAATGCCTAATCTTAACCAACCATCACCCCCTTGCGTGCATGTCTAACCTTAACCTCCCTCCACACACCTAACCTTATAACCCTCCCCGCAGATGCCTATTCTTTATGCTGGGCAAACACGGCTCGATTTTACCACTCGATTCTCCCGCTTGATCGATTCCCCGCTCGATTCCGCAGGCAATTCTCTTATCTTCCGTTCGTTTCTAATCTTTTTGCATTGTCTTCAATGCAGAATTGAGTGGCGAAACGATCGGGCTGAGATTGGACATATGAGAAATTATCTATCGAGCCATCTAAAGGGCTCAGAATGGAGCCGTGTATTCCCAGCATAACCCCCTGCCACAATTCCGCCACAAAAGAAAATGTTAACTTTCGGGCTCCAACAATTATGAGTTGTCAGAACAAAAGTCACCCTGGTACATCACAAACCTTGTTATCTTCCATTGTTAGGTAGTTTGCCAGTGAGCATATATAAGCATCAGCTGACTACTATGTCTGAGCTACAACCAAAGATTATGCTAATGGTTTAATGTATTTAAAGGTTCTTCCAATAAACAATCAGATTTTTACCTAAACAACTGCTTCTGAAAACCGCGTACGTACAAAAAGGGCGCCCGGACAAAAAGGGCGCGGGGTGTAAACTCTAAATAATAATTCATCATTAATAGGGTTTATAAAAATAGTGTGCTATATTGCGTTTACAAATAAGGTTTAACAAATTATAAATCATTAAATAATGTTTATGAAGTCGGAAATTGTGAAAACGTTAATCTTCCCTGTTTCTAAAGTTAAACTTATAATTACGTTTATGAAAAAAACAATATTATATGTTTAATTGTTATAATTCTATATTATTGTGAATAACCTTCATTTACGGTTTGTTCTTATAATAAAATCTGAAAATATTCTTTATAACGATGATATAAATATAACTACGTTCGTAATAAGTGTTGTAAAACATTAGTAATTATTACTAAAATTTTACTAAAACTATACCTAAGCCTACTCTTACACAGAACCCTCCCTGTACCTATCCCTAACCCCTAGACCCACCTGTTGGTGCCTAAACCTAAGACCCCCCTGTCGGTGCCTAAACCTAAGACCCCCCTGTTGGTGCCTAAACCTAAGACCCCCCCTGTTGGTGCCTAAATAACCCTCCCTGTACCTACCCCTAACCCCTAGACCCCCCTGTTGGTGCCTAAACCTAAGACCCCCCTGTTGGTGCCTAAACCTAAGACCCCCCTGTTGGTGCCTAAACCTAAGACCCCCCCTGTTGGTGCCTAAGTAACCCTCCCTGTACCTACCCCTAACCCCTAGACCCCCGTTGGTGCCTAAACCTAAGACTCCCCTTTATTATGTGGATAATAATGTTTTACTAATTGTGGATGCAAAAAATATTTTGCAATTTACATTACGTACTGATCGCTTTATTTTGTGAATAATAATGTTTTACAAACAGTAAGGGATAAAACTTTAAATAATGTTTTAATTAGTTAAATAAGATAAATATGTTTAGTATTTTAATAAATGTTATTCGGCTAGGGTGCATTTTATAAACGTAAATCACCACAAGCACACTTATAAATCATTAAAAATCTCCTGGCGCCGTTTGTAAACGTTATTTATGTCCTGCGCCCTTTTTCCTGCTCGGCGCCCATTAAACGCTATTTATTATGAGAGTGAATGGCGGCGCCCTTTTTGTCCACTAGCGGCATGCGCCCTTTTTTCCCGCTTCCCTGAAAACCAGCCACAGCCATACTTTATGCACTATGCAGATACTTGAGGCCCAACTTAAAGATTATTTTGTTTTTATTGTTTATATCTTATAACAAGCCTCAGACACACCTATTTCTGCCGCAGTCAAAGCTTTATTTACTGTGTAATTGGTTTGTAAATGAGCTGCTTATTGCCTGATACAGACACATTTATTTATTTATTTATTTGTTGTATTTAAAAAGCGCCAACATATTACGCAGCGCTGATAAAGCCTGATTTGTGAAAGTTTTAGTTTCCCCTATGTAAGCAGGAAAACAGTGACCTGAGGGTGTAGCATTGGGTATTGCTTCTCCATGTGTTGTCACAACAGTTATTTTAACTGCATTTCCAACTTTATTAATTATTTATTATGCTTTATTTATGAGTTGATTCACTTATAACTTCTATGCCTCAGACCTCTCTTTCTGCCCCCCAAAATTAGGACATATACACATCAATTTTCCTTTTTGATTCCAGCTTTTATCACGATGGTTGAATCTGGTGGGAATCTATTGCACAAAATTTCAGGTCCATCATGATTTAACCAATTTTACTAAAAAAATTTCCAGCAAAATTATCAGACGTGATTGAAAATCTCCATCAGTTGATGACGGGGCAGGACTGGCAGCAGATTGAAGCCCATAGCGTTGCACTGTATCAAGCTGAACTTTATTGGAAATTGATTTGCAGATTCAGATCAGAGAGGTATTGATCATTTTTCCACATTGGGTGGTAATCTATGTATGTATGGCCACCTTTACTGTCTTGTAAGGCCACATCTGGAATAAGGAAAATAATTCTGGGGTTGGGGTTTTGGAGCAAGTGCAGAGACTGGCCACAAAATTACAAATTGATAGAGGAGTCAGCACACATGTTTTTCTGCCCTATGCCTTGATAAAGGGGACCCCTGGTTGCCCCGAAACAATCGCCAGCCTTTGGGTCTGATGTAAATTGCATGTGTGTGATGGGACAATAAATTGCTCACTTTGTTTCTGCAAGTCTGTTTGCTGACTCCTCTATGGATTGGTTGTATTGAGCGGCCTGGGAGCCCAGCACCAGCATCCACACACCCAGGTGTGCGGTTCTACCTCTTCATTGGCCACAAAATTAATCTAAAGCTGGTCACACACTTAAGGTGGCCATACATTGGGCGACTTGGCGGCTGATCCACCATACGATTAGCTTATTCTAATCAAAATCGGGTGAAAATCATTGCCCCCAAGTGCATGCCTGACCAACAATGCAATCAATTTGGAGTCAAAATTGGTTGCATATGTCGGACATGCCATCGTGGCTAGTCGGGTGTGTGGCGGTTACAGAGAGCAATGAGCATGACGACACCCCCGGCGCTGTTCCCACAATGTACAAATATGTATCAAATGCACGCATCTATACATTACCTGTCTGGTCTGTCCGTCTTCCAAATCCCTGCCCCTCCGTTAGGGGCATAAACGTTGCTGGCATATAGCACACCGGCGCATGTGTGATCTCACACACCATGCCAACAGGGTGTATGCGGCTATAGAAGAGGGGAGGATTCAGAAGAAGGATGAGCACCGAGACACGGGACAAGTAAATGTATAATGCACACATTACAACGAGGTGGCGGACGCAGTAGGCTACATCAATTCCTGATAGATTTCATGCTGAAATGAATTGGGAATTTGCCTGCGGCTGACCAATCTCTCTCTAATCAGATTTAATTAGAGAGAGAGTTGTCTCTTGGTCAAAACTGCCCATCATCGATAGATGTATGGTTACATTTATAGATGTCCACCCAATGATCAAAAGCAATCGATTACTTTCTGAAATGAATCAATTCAGAAGCAGTCAATTTCTACTGCACACTACGCATCAGTTTCCAGTAGATTCAATCGGGAATGTAGTGAAAATTAATGGAACCGCAGCCTTGAACTATTTGATCTAGTGCAATACTATGGGCCATCGATCTACCAAAGCTCTCGCCCCCTCTCATGATCCCCCCCCCCCTGCATGCAAGCCTAACCTTAACCACCCTCCACATGCTGCCTAACCTTATAACCCTCCCCACGGGTGCCTAACCTTAACCAACGCCCCCTGTATGCATGCCTAACCTTGAACATCCTCCACACAAATGCCTAACCTGCTTCCGATTGAATCCTCTAACACACTGCAATACACTGAACACAGGTTTTTAGAAGATTTCACCATCGATGAGTGTAAAGCATTGTACACTCACGTGACTAAAGTTGGCTAACGTGGCCAATAATGACCACCTCAGCTGATAGTCAGGTATATGCAGTGGCGGTGCCAGGGGGATGTGCTGGGTGCTGAAGCACCACCTAAATTTATCCAAGCACCCTATTAGCACCCCCCAGAGTGAACTGACTTTCGGCGTCTAATAGACGCAGGAGTTTCAGTTGCTGGCTGGCAGAAGATCGTGGGAGCTGCGCGCCAGACGGACGCCGGGAGGTCTTCTGCAGGTGAGTAAATGTTTGTTTTTATTTATTTATTAGCAGGTGTATTTTCTGGGCAAGTCTGCCACATGATTGAGGTGTTTTCTGGTCAAGTCTGCCACATGATTGAAGTGTTTTCTGGTCAAGTCTGCCACATGATTGAACGTATTTTCTGGTCAAATCTGACACATGATTGAACGTATTTTCTGGTCAAATCTGCCGACATGATTGAACGTATTTTCTGGGCAAATCTTCTCACATTAGAGAAAACCTGCACAATTATGTGAATTTTTGGGGGAATTGGGGAAAGGGTCATCAAAACTTGGGCCCACTGTCTTTGCGTTGCACTTTTAAAGGGAACCCGAGGTGAGAATAATATTGAGGCTGCCATATTTATTTTCTTTTAAGCAATACCAGTTGCCTGGCTGCTATGCTGGTCCTCTGCCTCTAATTCTTTCAACCATAGACCCTGAACAAGCATGCAGCAGGTCAGGGATTTCTGACAATATTGTCAGAACTGACAAGATTGTCAGAACTGACAAGATTGTCAGAACTGACAAGATTAGCGGTTTGCTTCTTTCTGGTGTAATTCAGTTCACTACTGCAGCCAAATAGATCAGCAGGGCTGCCAGGCAACTAGTATTGTTTAAAAGGAAATAAATATGGCAGCCTCCATATCACGCTCACCTCGGGTTCACTTTAAATTACAGTTAGCTCCTCGGGTGACATCACTGGGCCAGCCTGACACGCGTCTGTATAGGCTGGCCCAGTGATGTCACCCGAGGGGATTGAATCCCGATCCCTAATGGACAACATCAGTTGTTATGTGTGTACGCACCTGATACACACTTCACAGAAAATACTGTGCAATTAATTTCATTATGAGTTGTCAGAACAAAAGTCACCCTTGTGCATCACAAACCTTGTTATCTTCCATTGTTAGGTAATGTGCCAGTTAGCATAAGCATCAGCTAACTATGTCTGAGCTACAACCAAAGATTATCCTAATGATTTGATGCATTTAAAAATCTTCCAATAAACAATCAGATTCAGACCTCTCTTTCTGGCCCCAGAAAATTAGGGCCTGTTTAACGTAGACCATTTTCACATCAATTTTCCTGTTTGATGCACAGCAGCTTTTATCACTTTAATTGAATTTGGTGGAAATCTATTGCTCAACATTTCAGGTCCATTTATGAATTTTTACAAAAAAAAAATCACTCAAAATTATCAATCAGATGTGATTGAAAATCTCCATCAGTTGATGACAGGGCAGGACTGGCAGCAGATTGATGCCTATAGCATTGCAGTGCATGAAGCTGAACTCTATTGGGAATTGATTTGCAGATTCAGATTAGAGAGGGATTGATCATTTTTCCACATTGGATGGTAATCTATGTATGTATGACCACCTTTACTGTCTTGTAAGGCCACGCCTGGAATAAGGAATCAAGTTCTGGGCACGGCACTACAGGAAGGATATTGGGGTTTTTGAACGAGTGCAGAGACTGGCCACAAAATTAGTTGAAAGCTGGACACACACTTAAGGTACCCATACATCTAACAATGATTAGCAGATTTGACCAAGACACAAATCTCTCTCTAATTGAATCTGATTAGAGAGATCTGTCAGCTGCCCATAAACCACAGGTCGATTCCCGATCAATTTCATGCTGAAATTGGTCAGGAATCAGCCTTGTGACGCCGCATCCGCCGCCTCACGGACCCGGCGCGGTCCCCACTAATGTTTAATGTGCCTCCCTGTGCCCATGGCACTCTATACATTACTTGTCCACGTCCACCACTTGCTCTGGACTCCCTTCGCTATCCATACATATCACACACGCACACATGTTGCTAGGCAACCATGTGGCACATGTCACACATGTGCCCTTACTAGGCAACTACATGGGGTGCGTGTATATGGACAGTGGAGGGCGCCGAGCGCAAGCGTCGGCAGTGGAGAGGTAATATATAGAGTGCACTGGGCACTGGGGGGCACATTAACCTCCTTAGCGGTAACCCAGTGCTGGACACAGGGTAAACCGCCGCGGAGGATTCCTCAGGCCCTGCTGGGCCGATTTGCATAATTTTTTTTTTCAAACACGCAGCTAGCACTTTGCTAGCTGCGTGTTTGTTGTGATCGCCACCGCCCTCCGCCGATGCGCTTCTACCCGCCACAATGCAGGCCCCCCCCAGCATACCCCTTGCACAGCCTGGTCAATCGCCGCAGGCTGCGCTATGGGGTGGATCGGGACTCCCTGTGACGTCACGACGGTGATGACATTACTCCGTTCAGGGGGAAGCCCTCAAGGAAATCCCGTTCAGAATGGGATTTCTGTATGGGCAAGCGGCGCAGGCGGCGATCTGACGCTACGGGGGGAAGCCGCAGGGAGGGGAGGGAGGGAGCATGTAGCTAGCGCTAGGCTACCTACATGCTAAAAAAAAAGTGAAAAAACCTTCCCGCGTCGTGTTTGTCACTCGCTGTTACCACTGCGCACCCAATCGAGCAAGTCGGCCCTACAACTTGCAGCGTGTCCAACCAATTAATGCAGCCAATTTCGGCCTGACATTTTTGATAAGGCATGCACTTGGCAGCACTGATTTTTTTTTTTTTTTTTTTACAGATTCTTTATTTATGAATTTTCACAGAAAGAGAAAGGAACATACAGAAAACAAACAGTAATAAGGACATAATGTGTGCCCAGAACAAGGCATAAAACTGGCACAGTTCCCAGCGACTAACCAGCGTCACTGAGGAGCTATTACCGCCTCAAAGACTACCGTACCGATTAACATAGTAGATGACTAGAGGGGTCTGCCCTTGCATTATAGACAGTGTTAACAAACAAGGTTCAGCATCAGAATATAAGTGCAGAAAGAGACCCAGGGCCCAGAGGGATCAAACACCTGGGAATCCAAAAGCTCTCAGGCATCGCCTTGTCTTATTCTACCTGTGGGCTGCCCCTCTTAAAGAAGTCAATCCACAATTCTTCTATCGATACATGAGGAATCAATCAGATAGGGAGCGTCTGGGACGCACATAGAAAATAAAGAATAAGATAATAGTAAAAGTAAAAGAAAAAGGGAGAGAGAAAAGGAAGAGAAGTACAAAAAGAAAGAAACGGTATCAGGAAAGTGTATCCGCCCCCGGGCCCCCATCCACAGAAGGAGTCAACGCCTACGGGGAAGGTGAGCCATGTGTCAGGATTATTATGAGTCCATTGAGATATTTTGGAGGCTCCTTTTGGTTCATTAAGCACCGGAACCTATTTGGACATGAGAGAGAGATATCTAGGAGACTCCTTAAACTCAAACCAGCCAACCCATGTTTTCATAAACTGTTCCCTTCTATCATGAAGGCTAGCTGTTAGGTCCTCCATTTTCTCAATCCAGTCAATCTCCCTAAACCAATCCTGTAAGGACGGTGGGTCTACGTGTTTCCATTTTCTAGCAATTAAAATTTTGGCTGCATTAATTAAATGCCTTGTAAGTGTTTTTTTATACCTCCGTATTGACCAGTGATTGTGATGCAAAAGGAAAAATGCCGGAGAGTCTGGTGGGAGAAAGTCTGTCAAGACCTGCATAATCTCTCTCACATCCGCCCAGAATCCCGCTAGCTTATTACATGACCAAAAGATATGCACTAGCGTGCCCACCTCTAATCCACACCTCCAGCAAAGTGGTGAAGAAGAGGGGTACATTTTGTGGATCTTAGAAGGGGTGTAATACCACCTAGTGAAGACCTTGTATCCTGCCTCCTGGCTCCTAGAAGATATAGAAGATTTATGGGAGAAGACCAGTATCTTATGCCATTGTTTATCAGAGAAGGTCATGCCCAAGTCCCTTTCCCAATCAGCCTTGAGGGTTAGACACGGTTCCTCGCTATCATTTAGCAAAGAGTACACCAAAGAGAGGGAGCCCCTTATTGGGCCTTCGCCCAAGCACGTTTTTTCAAAGGTGGAGAGGGGTCTAGAAAAATCTACCCTCGATCCCTGGGATAATGTAAAATGTTTAAATTGGAGCAAACTCCAAAAATCTAGGCTCGGTGATCTACGGAATGTCTGGAGATCCCCAAGAGCCACCCACTCTCCATCTGCAATCAGATGCATAGCTCTTAAGGGGGGGGTCTGCCCTCCATGCCTGATAGCTGTTCCTGCCTTGGCCTAAGGCGAAGTCAGGGTTACCTAATATAGGTAATAAGGGGGATGGCCAGGGGGACATGGATATTTTTTCCCTCATTTTGGAGAAGGCCCTGAGCGTTTGGGTGATTAATGTTGTTGCCGGTGAAGAATTGGGCCATAAGCGCTTGGACCACACCAACAGGGATAATTTGTTACCCATTAATTCTTCTTCAATGCCTACCCACCGTTTACATGATGCATGCCTGTGCCAGTCTATAACCCTAATGAGAGTCGCTGCTAGGTAGTATAATCTGGGGTTTGGGACTGCCATGCCTCCAAGGTCCTTAGAGGCGGTCTGAATGGTATATTTCAGTCTAGGTTTGCGACCATTCCAAATGAACCGAGAAAAAACCCGGGTAACCTGTTTAAAGTAAGAAGAGGGGATACAAATTGGCATTGTCTGGAACATGTATAAAAGTCGTGGCATAATTGTCATTTTGATAATGCAACTCCTGCCAAACCAGGAGAACTGAGGTTTATCCCAATTCTGCAGGTCTTGTTTGATACGGTCCAATGCTGAAGGAAAGTTACAAGAGAACATGTCTCTGGGATTCGGAGTAATTTGGATGCCAAGGTACTTCAGGGATCTACCAGGCCATTTAAAGGGAAAATTACTCTGCAAGGAGGTTCTGAGGGGGCCCGGAAGAAGGATTCCGAGAGCCTCGCTTTTGTCGTAGTTAATTGACATGTTAGAAATTTCCCCATACACTTTAAACTCGGCAAGGAGATTGGGCAAGGAGATATGCGGATTGGTTAGGTAAAACAGGAGATCATCCGCATATGCCGCAACTTTGGTGGAAGACTTAGGGAGGGATACCCCTTGGACATCAGGATTCGCTCTGATCATGCACAGAAAAGGCTCCAGGGAGAGTGCAAAAATTAGAGGGGACAGGGGACATCCCTGACGTGTCCCATTTTTAATAGAGAAGGGAGTTGATAGGACCCCATTCGCCTTAACCCTTGCTGAGGGACCGGAGTATAGTGCCAGGATACGCTGCATCATCTCGTCCTCCAGGCCAATGTACCTGAGGGTGCCCTCAATGAGGTCCCAGTCCACCCTATCAAAAGCCTTTTCGGCATCGGTAGAGAGTATTAAAGTTGGTGTAGACTGAGACCTCACCCAGTGTAAGATATTCAGGGTTTTTATAGTGTTGTCTCTAGCCTCTCGACCAGGTACGAATCCCACCTGATCCAGATGGACCAGTTTTGGCATAAGGGGGGCCAATCTATTTGCTAGCATTTTTGAAAAGAGCTTCAGATCAACATTAATCAAAGATATCGGTCTGAAGCTTTTGCAGAGGGCGGGATCTTTTCCTTCTTTCAGCAATACTGAGATATGTGACTCAAGCATATGATTAGAGAATAGATTTCCTCCAGGGGATTGTTCAGGGGTGGAATTGAAGGCCTGAAGCATATGGGACGAGACGATAGAGCTAAACTGTTTATAGTACTCCGGTGTGAACCCATCCGGTCCAGGGGCTTTGCCAGAGGGAGTTTGGAAGAGAGCTACTAAGAGCTCGTCCTCTGAGAGGGGCTCCTCTAATAATTTAATATCCTCTATGGAGAGTTTAGGCATCCCAGAGCGAATCAGATATTCAGAGATTTTAATCCTCTTGGCTTCCCTAGTCGATGGAGATAAGTTGGGGTGTAAATTGTATAGATCGGCATAGAAATCCCTGAAGACCTTGGAAATTTCCTCATATTTGTGGTGTATATTTGAGTGCTTATCTTTAATTTGAGGGATATAGTTAGCAGTCTGTTGGGCCTTCAGGGATTTAGCTAGAATGGAACTACACTTGTTGCCAAATTCGTAAAAGGTGCGGCGACATCGTAACGCGGCATATTTAGCATTGAAAAATAGTAATGATCTAAGACGCTCCCTCTCCTTGGTCAATGAATCCAGAACCGAAGTGGATCCCGTGCATTTGTGCCTTTGTTCCAACTCCCCAATGTTGGACAAAACCTCCCCGATTTCCTTATCCCGCTCCCTCTTCCTCCTAGCCCCTTCTCTGATAAACAGTCCCCTAGCAAAGCATTTATGAGTTTCCCACACAATCATGGGGGAGGAGTCCTGTGTTGTATTTATGTGAAAAAATTCTTCCAACTCGGGTTTTATTTTGGAGAAGATTTTTTTATCTTCTATAAGAGAGTTGTTAAGGCGTCAGGAAGCAGGCCCTCGTCTATTCTCCCCCAGATTAAAGCATGCTGTGACGGGAGCATGGTCAGATAGGTGTATATTGCCAATGGTGGATGCATTAGAGGCCGAGAGCAAATTATGTGACACAAATATATAATCGATTCTTGTGTAAGAGTTATGAGGGAAGGAGTAAAAAGTGTAATCGATCACCGAAGGGTTTAAGAGCCTCCATACATCCACCAATTGCAAGGAGCGAAGTAGGGACTTGCACTTACGTAGCAATTTGTGGGAAATCGGGGACTTCTTAGAGGAGGAGTCAATCTCCGGATCCAAGGTAAGGTTAAGGTCACCCCCCAGCATTATGCTGCCCTCAGCAAATGAGCTTACTTTATCCAAGAAAGTTTGAAAGAACCTGACTTGTTGCACATTAGGAGCATAAAACGAGCCAATAGTAACTTTCTGATTGCATATTGTGCCTTTAACAATGTTAAATCGGCCCTGAGGGTCCTGATATTGATCTATCAGTAAAAAGGGGGTATCTCTTGAGAAGAGGATTGCTGTCCCTTTAGTTTTGGAATCCTGGGGGGAGCTAAAGTAGGAGGTGTTATAATATCTATTAAAAAGTTTTGGCACTGATGGTCCCTTAAAGTGTGTCTCCTGTAGACATACTATATTGGCACGTTCTTTATGACATAAGTGCAACAAGGCAGATCTTTTTTCTGGCACATTCAACCCCTTGGCGTTGAGAGAAAACAATTTAAGTGATTGCTGGAATGATTGCAGAAAATGGGCACCCAGTGAGCGGACACACGATCCATACACCAGTAGTAGAAGATAAAAAAATAATAGAGGTTAAGTAAGAGGAAGAAAAGACATTGAGAGAGCGTGTAAGAAACCACGCAACGCTATACAAAGATACAAGAATATGTAACATATTACCTGAATTGACCGAACGGACTTCGGTCCAAATCTGAGATGAAACTCCTGACCAAGGGATATACGTGTTATCCCTCGTCTTTACTTGGCGAATCGCCCAGGGGTAAGGAAGCCCGCAAAAAAAGCAGCAATAGGCCTCCCGGCCCCCGGGGAACCGCACGTCAATTCGAACATAACCTTAATAAAGACATCAACTCATAACTAATACCGTGACATGTAAACAGCTTCATGCTTTTTCGGTAATTGTCAAAATTAGACATAACAGTTAGAGTACTCCCTGAGAGTTGCCCCCTCCAATCCCCCACCACCCCCAGAACCATGAACCTGAGAATCTCACATCCACCCCGATCTCGCTACCCGGGGAGGGGGCCCAAGCCAAGTGCAGAAAAAAAGATTTCACACCATAAGCTATTAGTGGCTCACGCCCCCTCCCCGCGAGGAAAACAGAGCTAGAGGAAAAGACAAACTCATCTATCCGGTCAGTCCCATCGTGACCATAACCTCCTTATTCTGCCCGCCAACCACCGTCCCTGTAACCGTTTAAGCGGGACCTGCGAAAAGTACAATACCTTATAGATGCTATCCCCCGCCTCCCCCACCCCCTAAGCCCTCCGTCCGCATTCCCCAAGCCAAGTAAGCCACCCCCATAGGGGGTACAGTGATAATGTATAACATTAAATAAAAATTGCATCTCAAAATACAGGCTCCAATGAATAGGTGATCCCTTATACAGCATTGCCCGACAAAGTCCCCATATATAGTAGAGTGGGTGTAAGCATTTGATGGGAGGGAAACGCGGCAGGCTATCATCGGATGTGAGCAGGGGAGCCGGGGGGTAGGGGAAACCATCCAAAGAAAACACAGGGTGCGGTCCGTGGCCTCAGGCAGGCACTGTCCGGGTGGGGTCACCTAAAAACTTTCAGGCAGACAGTTCCTCTATGCGACACCGGTGACTTGACATAAAGTCTTTGGGAGAAGGATAAATCCGTAGTGGGGTAGGGCAAGACTGGGGGTCACCAGGGGGAATACAATCAACACAGCCTAAACAGTACTCACGGAACCGCCCGGCTTAGGCAATCCTCTTCTGCTTCTGCGGGCGGCCCGAGTATGCCGCATCCGGGTCCCAGTCCGGCAGCTCGACCGTGGGTAGAGAGAGCTCCCTTGTGAAGGACGTAAGGTCCCCCGGCTGGCGTAGTATGCTGGCGGTAGATCCCTTTTGGCCCACTAGCTGAAACGGGAAGCCCCAGTGGTATTTTACCCCAGAGTTCTGCATGGCCTGAAGCAAAGGTCGGAGGGCCCGGCGCTGAATAAGTGTAGAAGGCGCTAGGTCTTGATAAAGCGAAACCGTGGAGCCTTCCCATGTCGGCGAGCCCTTGTCCCTGGCTGCTCGCATGATGTCCTCCTTGTCGGTATAGTTGTGTAAGCGACAAATGACATCCCGCGGTTGGTCTTGGAGAGAAGGCACAGCCCGCAGGGCTCTATGCGCTCGATCAAACTTAAGTTTCTGATCTGCCGGGCGGTTAAGCAAGCTGTTGAAAATGGTGCCTAGGGTAGGCAAGATGGCGTCCGTTTGGACGGACTCAGGTAGGCCGCGGACCCTGATATTGTTCCGGCGGCCTCTGTTCTGCATATCCTCCATCTGTGCACGGATCATCAGAGAGGACGAGCGATGCTTTTCGCCGTCGGCTCTAAGTGTCGCTATTTCTGCTCGGAGCTGTACAATATCTGTTTCTGCGGAGGACACGCGGTCCGAGAGGCCATTGATGTCAGAGCGGATTACTGCAATTTCTGCCTTCGTAGATGAAACGATCCGCTCCGTCTGCTCATCCAGATCATGCTTCGTAGGTAAGCTTCGCAGATATCTCCATATTTCTTCCAGTCCATTTACTGGCGTGGAGCAGACGCTGCCATCGGGGGAGGCCTGTGAGGCGGGAGAGGACGGGTCCGCCATCTTGGATACCTCCTTGCCAGGAACAAGCTTCTGGAAATACCGGGTTACCGGTCTCTGAGAAGGGGTCTGATGTTGGCGATCTTTAGTTTTCCCCTTCTTCTCCTTTTCCATGCCACTGAATCACCGAAGTAACGGGGGTTGATGTCTATAAGCCAGCTAACACGACATGCGGGCCCGGGAGCTCAGCGAGCACACGTCTTCACCCTTCCATTGCTGGCTCCGCCCCCCGGCAGCACTGATTTTTATCCGATTTCCAAATAAAACTATCGAAACGGATGGTCGATTGGCCGCCAAGTTGAATCGGATGGTCGTATGGCCACCCTTATGGACGTCAAGCCAATGATCAAAAGCAATCAATTCCTTTCTGAAAAGGAATTCAGACGTAATCAATCCCTACTGCACACTACACATCAGTTTCCAATAGATTCCATCAGTTAATGTATTGAAAATTGATCGAACGGCAGAAATATCTGTGAGTGTGAGAATGTAAAGGTGCCCCTACATCTAGCAATTTTCAGGCTGATCAATCAATAGACAGATCTCTCTCTGATTGAATCTGATCAGAGTGAGATCTGTTGGCCGCCGTAAGACATGGGCCGATTCCTGACTGATTTCAGCATGAAATCTTTTGGCAATTGGCCTTGTGACACTGCCTCTTTGCCCCCCCCCCCTTCCCCGCTGTCTTCCCTAGTGTAAATGTACCCCCTGTGCCCCTGTATTAATCCATTACATCTCCACAGCCTGCTGGTCTCCCTTCCCTGTGGTTTCCGACTGCATGGGGGAAGAAGAGGAGTCTGGCCGGTAGCAGAAAGGAAATGTATTAATGCAGGGGCAGTGGGGGAGGGGTGACATTTACACTAGGCAGCGGCTGGGGGTTTCTGCCGCGTTCAGAGTTTATGAGTAATGCACGCCATTACTGCTGAAAACCTGATCAAGCATGTCGGCCTTTCAACTTTTGGCCCAAAATTGGTCGCATCATAGATTGAGCATGCTTTTGGCTGCACCGATTTTCATCAGATTTGATAAGTATGTAATTGCCTGGATAGTTGGTCGGTCGGATGGCAAATCTCTAGATGTATGGGCTCCTTTATTTGTAGTGAGAAGTTTTGTGAAACCTGGAACCAGACCTGGATATGTATTCTTGTGTTTTTATATCAGGTGTACAATGCATTGCATACAAAGTTAACTCTGAATAAGGGTCTAAGTGAAACACGTTTACATGTCAATGAGGAATAGCTAGCCAGTGTTGATGGGCAGGATATAAGGACAGACAGCAGCTCAGTGATTTCACTCTACTCTGCATTTTGGACTTCACTGAGCCAAGACATCATCCCTGAGCTGTGACCACAAGCATTGCTATGGATTTTGAGACTGATACAAGCCCTATAAATGGAAGTTGTTATTATGATTACGGTTATTGTTATTACTTTGCACTGATACAGCAGATCAAATGTAGTAGCCTAACTCGTACACACGTCGGATTTTTGCAAACGACCCGGATCGCTTAAGTCCAGGCTTATCAGCTGAACGTCAGACTGTACACGCCCATTTGACGTTCAAATGACCCGTAGTTTGCAAAACTCTGACGTGTGTATGTAGCTTAAATCATAAATAAGGGTAATCTGACCAGATTAAGGGATCTGATTCCTAACACATTGTTTTTGGAGATATAGGATTTAAGTGTTTCAACACTACCCAATTTCTAAATGATTAGGATTGTTTTTTACTGGTTTCTGCTCACACTAATATTTTAACTTATGAAACTATTTTTGTATTTTTTGAATTGCTTAGAATTTTTATCATGTTAAAACAATGCTTTTAACACTATGATTTATTCTTCTTGCACACAGGGACGTTACAGGCGCACGTTAGTGCAGCCTGTAACGCTCCCCCAATGCACAGCAATGTAACACAAGTGGGCTGGTCACACTGCCCACGTTGCGTTACATTGTAATGCAGCAAAGTACTGCATGCTGTGCGTTCTACGCGGCTAAGCCGCGTTAGACTGTTTGCACATGCTCAGTCATGTTGGGGAGGAGGGGAGAGCGGCCGGGCACATGGCTAATTAATATTCACTGCACTCAGTGACGTGCAGTGTTTACTTCCTGGAGCGGCCGCTCTGTGCGGCGATTGGCCGGGCGGGACCACGTGATGCTGCATGCGTCCAAGAGTACGCACGGCATCATGGACGCCAGAGTGAGCTGCACAACGCGGCTCACTCCGACGTCCACACCAGAGAGTACCAGGCGTTGCGTTAGGGGCATGTTATTTGCCCTATAACGTCCCCTAAACGCAACGTCCTGGTGTGTGACTAGCCTTAAAGGGAACCCGAGGTGCGTTTAAAGAATGTTATCTGCATACAGAGGCTGGATTTGCCTATAATGCCCAGCCTCTGTTGCTATCCCAAACCCCCCTAAAGTGCCCCTGCATCTGCAATCCCTCATAAATCACAGCCGTGCTGTGAGGCTGTGTTTACATCTGTAGTGTCAGTCTCAGCTGCTCCCCCGCCTCCTGCATAGCTCCGGTCCCTGCCCCCGTCCATTCCCTCCAATCAGCAGGGAGGGAAGGGATGCAGGCGGGGACTGGACTTCTGCAGGAGGCGGGGAGAGCAGCAGGCTGACACTATAGAGATAAACACAGCCAGCTCTGACAAGCTGTTTGTCAGCAGCATGGCTGTGATTTATGAGGGATTGCAGAGTGCAGGGGGACCTTAGGGGGTTTTGGGATAGCAACAGAGGCTGGGCTGTATAGGCAGATCCAGCCTCTGTATGCAGATAATATTCTTCAAACCCACCTCGGGTTCTCTTTAAGAAAATTAGTCTTTAATGTTGTATAAGTTGCCAATGTTTGTGAATTTTGAAAATACCACAGCAAGAAGTTTTTAAATCAGGATTCCACCATTTATTGGCTAACTAAAAATGAATAAGAATAAGCAAGCTTTCAGCTTTGCAGCCTTCGTTGGGCTTAAATCCTGTTTGCTTGCAAAATATAAATACCATGAAAATGCCACAAAAAAGTTGGATCATAGCTAATTTTCCATATGGGTACACTTTAATGTCTTTTTCAGTATTTTTTCCTAGATCTGCACATTGTATATGTAATTACCCCCCATCAGAAGCAATTAACTAATCATTATAAAGTAACTTAATTGTAAAATATATATTTTTAATAAGGTGCAAATTGCTTTCTACTTTAAAGCAGTAGGATCAGCCATACCATGCCAGGGAAAAAAAAACATATAAAAAGTAGATAAATACTTGACCTACTCACATAACACACATGTATTATACTAGTGTCCACGTTTTGATTTCAGTGAATGTTATATAGTAAATTACGAGAATTCTGTTCCTGGTGGGGGCCATGTCTTTTGCCCACAGTTAAGGCTAACTCGTGATGTAATTTCTGCCCTTTACTTTTTTTCTTGTCTCCTCCAATCGCTGAGTCGCCTCAGCCTTGCTTGTATACACAAGTGAGTAGGGGATTAGGTTTCAGATAAGAAGCTGGCAGGGAAATAAAGGGAAGAGGAGGAATAGATTATAGATAAAAAGAACCCCCAGCATGCAATTCTTTGGCACGACTACTAAAGGGCCAGTGTTCCTTAAGTATGTGATAACTCCAAATCATAACAGCAGAAAAAGTTTTTAAAGTTTTGAATGCAGGATTAGCATCTTTATCACTTAATACACTCAGACCAGTTGCTGTTGAAATTTGATTTTTATGGTGACGATACCGCTTTAACCTCACACTAAAGCAAACCTGTAAAAAGCAAAAAGTTAGATACTTACCTTGGTAGAGGGAAGCTTCTGGATGCTTCAAAGGCTTCTGTAATCCTTCTTGAGCCCACCTCTGCTCACTGGATGCTCTTCTTTGCACAGGCTCACTCACAGCCCACGCTAGCACAGTAGCATGGAGCTGCTCATGCACAGAGGAAAAAGACACACACAAGCAGCTCCAGGCTATTGAGCAGAATGGGCCATCTTGTGCCTGCGCAGTTCGGCAGCCCTCATACAAGGGCAGGAGCATGGCCAAAGGAACATATTCATAAAGCTTTTGTCCAATAGATTCAAGACAAGACAAAGACAAATAACATTTATATCGTGCTTTCAGATGGTCCCGGCGCTGGAAGGGCGAGCTCGAGTGGGATAACGGAAGCCTCTGGATTAACCAGATTCTTCCCTCTGCTGAATTATGTAAACATTAGCCGTCAGGTACACTTTAAACCCAATTCTATGCATTGCCCCTACTGAAAACTTTAAAATTTGTTTTAATTTACATTTCCATGCAATTTTAGACTACAACAAGCCATAACACATTAAGCAATTGTCTTATTAATTTTTTTGCAGAATACTGAAGGTCAACCACTGGACAACATAGAACAATGAACATGTTTTTTACGGTTTCATGGAGTTCCATTTGAGGTGGAAGACTTTGCATCCACTCTGCCCACTATTGAGGGAGGAGACCATATCCTGGATCTGCTTCCGGAAGCTAGGAAAAGTCTAACAACTCCTTACATTAGGAAGTGTAGGTGCCCATACACTCGTCAGATTGGCAGCAGATAGATAAGAAATGCATCTGATGATCTATCTGATGCGTTTTTAGAACATTTTTTACCAGGATAGAATTCCAATAGATTTCAGTTTGAAATCTATTGAAATTCGATCTGATGGCATTTTTTTGCCATCAGATTTCCATTAAGGCCAATGCAAACTGATAAGCAATCTCATCAGATCGACCTAAATTTTCCATCCTGCCAGTTTGATGGAAATCCATCGAAATCGATCGAAATCGGCCATCGATCGGTCGATTGGCCAACCGATTTGCAAACGATCAATCGATCGGGATCGATCGGTCGGCCAGAAAATCGGCTGAGTGTATGGGCCCCTTTTCTCTGAGGAGACAAAGCACAAAAAAGTCTCTGCGTGGTGTGATGGGCGCTGTTATAAGAGGACGTAAGGATATTTTACAAAGGCATCCAAAAAAACGATGGCTACTACGCTACTTAAAAGAGCAGAATGTGTCTAATTTTTTTAATTATCTCTTAAACAATAATTATTCCTAAAATGTATGTCAGACAAGAACATCATATGATGTATATATTTTGCAAAGTTTTACATTTTCCTTCTCAATAGTCAAATAAAAATATTTGATTATATAAAAATGTATATTTTTATGTTATTTTTAAGATTTCACAAAAGTCACAAGGAAGAAAAGCACGATGTTGTATGGTACTGCTGAATTTACTTGATTTTTATGCTAAAATATTTGTAGAGTATTATACGATGTCAGCCTTTAGCTAGAGAAGAATGCTTTGAAATGAATAAAGATGCTACCAATTATAAGCTAATTCAAAACATTAAAACTGAAAATTTTCCACATAATAAATATCTTCTTAATGCCTGCATGGGCGGCGGTACACTGGGGCATGCTGAGGCAACAGGAAGAGTCTAAAGAAGGCTTAAGGTAGCCATACACTGGTCGATTTGCCATTAGATCGACCAACTGACAGATCCCTATCTGATCGAATCTGATCAGAG
This sequence comes from Hyperolius riggenbachi, assembly GCF_040937935.1. NCBI lineage: Eukaryota > Metazoa > Chordata > Amphibia > Anura > Hyperoliidae > Hyperolius > Hyperolius riggenbachi. Next base: position 355,408,932 of record NC_090647.1, on the reverse strand, counting down.
AGGGATCGTATGGCTGCCTTTACTGCAAACAGATTGTGAATCGATTTCAGCCTGAAACCGATCACAATTTGTTGAGCTGCTCCTGCTGCCTGTCCCCCCCCCCCCCGTATACATTACCTGAAGCTGGCTCCGGGTCCTCTTCTCTGCGCTGCACCGCATCCCAGCATATCGCACCGCATCCCAGCGTACACTGTGTCACTCCGTGACCGGGAAGTTCAAATAGAGCGCCCTCTATTTGAACTTCCTGGTCACTGGAGTGACACAGGAAGTTAATGTACGCTGGGATGGAAGCAGGAACAGAGCGGTGCAGCGCGGAGAAGATGCCCGGGAGCCAGCGTCAGGTAATGTATACCTGTATCTGATCTGTCGCCGCTAGCGACGCGCTCCCTACCCGTGGGCGATCAACGGTAATTTCCCACACGGCGCGATCGACGGACCGATCCGATGCTGTCAAAACGGCGGCAAATCGGGCCAGTGTATGGCCAGCTTGACAAGCTAAAAGCTTTCGGTTTTTCTTTTAAATTAGCCAGTAAACTAGAGCTTGTATTTTCTTCTCCCACCCCTTGCTTGTAGAGTTGTCAGACACAGGCTGTGGGCTGGAATGATTTGTTTATGATCTGTCCACACAGAAGCAGCTTGCTAGCAAGTAAAGGTACATACACACGTCTGATTTTCGCAAGCGACCCGTCATTTGGACGTCCAAACGACCGGTCGTTCGGACGTCAAATCGGGCGTGTGTACAGTCTGTCGTTCAGCTGATAAGACTGAACTTGAGTGATCCGGGTAGTTTGTGAAAATCAGACGTGTGTACGAGCCTTAAGGATTAAGGGCCTATGCACACTTACGCGATTAGTGGGCGATTCCAACTAATCACTAAATCGCTAGCACTTTTTAAAGCACTAGTGCTATGTTATCCTATGGCAGTGTTCTCACTGCCACGATTGGCACTGATTGCGGGCGTTTTGCAATTAGCGCCAATCACAAATCTGTTACTTGCAGCATTTTCTGGGCGATTCTGGAGCGATAGCAGTACAGAGCTTACAAAGCGATGACCGCGATCACTCTGGAATCTCGAAAGTGTCCAGGGATTTTTACCGTTCTGATCGCGGGAAAACCATTCGCGCAAAACGGAAGTGCAAAGCGCTCCTGTTTTGCCTTTTTAGATTTGAACGAGGCCTAAAGCTGGCCAGCAAACTAGCAAAGTACATCTGTAGGTAACTTTTCTTCAATAATAGCACCATCATTTGGATAATCTGCTCTGCTCAAAAGCCTCTGAGTTCTACTTGTGATGTTTACATTTGGTTCCTATCATTGCTAAACTAGTTAGCCTTAATTTTTTCACCTAAGTTAGGCAAAAGAAGGGGACCCCAGATGCCCATCCCCCTCCCAGGAGAAATGAGTATTTTCTTAAAAGGGACTCCCAGATGCCGCCATGAACCCCCCCCCCCAAGGAGTCATTGCCCCACCTCCTCCTGGGGCACTGGAGGTGGGGGAAGAGCCCCTTGTCCATGGATTGGACAAGAGCTCCAGGGAGGGTGGAGGGGAGGCTTGACCGCCCCTCCCCCCGGAGCCCGCCATACCATGGACCATGCGGGCTGGTATAGCTCAGGGTGCGAAGCCCCAGTCGGCCAGGGCTCCGTGTTCTGGCTATCCCAGCCTGCATGGGGGAGAAGGGGTTACAGAGGCTCAGGAGGGGGGACCCCACGTCATTTTTTTTCAGATTTCCCACACTCAGGACATTCCCCAAAAACAAACATTTTTAATTTTTTTTTAAACATTGTTTCCCACTATCTTTAACATATCCTGCAAATTTGGTGTTGCTAGGATGTAAGGGGCCTTTGCTATTAACTGCTGGGAAATATTTCCCACACGCTGACTAGCGACATTTAAATGTATCGTTTTTTTCTTTGAACTTTTAAAATCGATTTTCTCAAAAAGTATAAGGTCTTTTTGAAAAAAGGTTTTCCTTCTTGTTCCCACTGTTAACATTCCCTGCAAATTTGGTGTTTCTATCTTTTAAGGGGGCTGTGCTATTAAACGTTAAAGTCGGCGGGCTAACATTTTCTAAATGGCAGCAAAGCAGGGCTTAAAACGATAAATATCATTCAGGCAGGACAAAAAAAGCAGGCTTTAAAATGATAAATTACGTTCATAAGGTCTGCGCCATTAAAACCATAAATATCGTTTTACACAAATATAGGGCAGAAGGGGGCGCCATTATTTAACCGGCGCCATCTTTCACGGGACGCTAAGTATTAACAGGTGCATTTTCCAACTTTGGTGAATGTATAAGTAACGAATATATTTTTTGCTGACATTACATGGAAAAATTAAATGCAGTAGATCTAATATTAGAGATGATCTGACATTTGAAAAACTGAAATTTTCATACCTTCTGCTTTATATACCTGGATTAATCCGCCGGGCGGATTGTTTAGAAACAGCCTCATCAGTCTGCCGACAGTGCGTACACACGCCCTACTGTCGCCTGAAAGTCCTCCCAGCGGGAGGGTCTGACGGACCAGTCGTTGGCGGGCGTAGTGCGTGTGTACGCACCTAAAGAGTAATGGTTTAATGCATTTCTAAAAACCATAAGATTTTTACCAAAAGCAGCTTTTAAAAAAACAGTTACAGCCATGCTTTCTTGTTCATTCAACAGAAACATGAGGCCCAGTTTAAAGAGTATTTTGTTTATATGTTATAATAATAACCTTTTTACTCCTCAGACACATCTATGTATGCGTTATTCAGAGCGTTATTTGCCGTGTCATTGATTTGTAAATTCTTACTGCCCAATAGAGACATAAAACCTGATATGTGAATATTTCATTTTCCTTTATGTGAACGGGAAAACTGACCTGAGGGTGTAACACTGTTTCTCCATGTGTTGTCACAACAGTTATTTCATCTGCATTTCCAACTGTTCTATCCACCATTGAAAGGTTAATTCACTTACAACTTTTATTACTTCTAGACCTCACACCTTTCTTCTTGGCCCTCTATTTTTAGAAACCTGGAATCAGTTCTGGAGATGTGCTGTGTTATTTATCAGGTGTACAAATGTATTGTATGCAAAGTTGTTGTTAACTCTGAATAGGGACCTTAGTGAAACACGTTTACATTTCAATTAATAATAGCAAGCCAGTGTTGATGGGCAGGATATAAGGACAGACAGCAGATCAGTGATTTCACTCTACTCTGCATTTTGGACTTCACTGAGCCAAGACATCATACCTGAGCTGTGACCACAAGCATTGCTATGGATTCTGAGACTGATACAAGCCCTATAAATGGAAGTTGTTATGATTACTGCTATTGTTATTACTTTGCACTGATACAGCACAACGTCTTTATGCAGTACTGTACATTTTTACAGAGAACAGTGATGCACTAATTGTTTCTCAGAGGAGCTCACAATATAATCCCTATTATACTCCTAGTATAAATTTTACTGTCAAATGATTTTAGAATCAGAGATATATATACAGTGGGTTGCAAAAGTATTCGGCCCCCTTGAAGTTTTCCACATTTTGTCATATTACTGCCACAAACATGAATCAATTTTATTGGAATCCCACGTGAAAGACCAACACAAAGTAATGTACACGTGAGAAGTGTAACGAAAATCATACATGATTCCAAACATTTTTTACAAATAAATAACTGCAAAGTGGTGTGTGCATAATTATTCGGCCCCCTTTGATCTGAGTGCAGTCAGTTGCCTATACACATTGCATGATGAGTGCTAATGACTAAATAGAGTGCACCTGTGTGTAATCTAATGTCAGTACAAATACAGCTGCTCTGTGAGGGCCTCAGAGGTTGTCTAAGAGAATCTTGGGAGCAACAACACTGAAGTCCAAAGAACACACAAGACAGGTCAGGGATCAAGTTATTGTGAAATTTAAAGCAGGCTTAGGCTACAAATAGATTTCCAAAGCCTTGAATATCCCAAGGTGCACTGTTCAAGCGATCATTCAGAAATGGGAGTATGGCACAACTGTAAACCTACCAAGACAAGGCCATCCACCTAAACTCACAGGCCAAACAAGGAGAGCCCTGATCAGAAATGCAGTCAAGAGGCCCATGGTGACTCTGGACGAGCTGCAGAGATCTACCGCTCAGGTGGGAGACTCTGTCCATAGGGCAACTATTAGTCATGCACTGTACAAAGTTGGCCTTTATGAAAGAGTGGCAAGAAGAAAGGCATTGTTAACTGAAAGCATAAGAAGTCCCGTTTGCAGTATGCCACAAGCCATGTGGGGGACACAGCAACCATGTGGAAGAAGGTGCTCTGGTCAGATGAGACCAAAATGAAACTTTTTGGCCAAAATGCAAAATGCTAGGTGTGGCAGAAAACGAACACTGCACATCACTCTGAACACACCATCCCCACTGTCAAATATGGTGGTGGCAGCATCATGCTCGGGGGGTGCATCTCTTCAGCAGGGACAGGGAAGCTGGCCAGAGTTGATGGGAAGATGGATGGAGCCAAATACAGGGCAAACTTGGAAGAAAACCTCTTGGAGACTGCAAAAGACTTGAGACTGGGGCAGAGGTTCACCTTCCAGCAGGACAATGACCCTAAACATAAAGCCCACTGGCTTTATGTTTAGGGTCATTGTCCTGCTGGACAATGGAATGGTTTAAAACAAAACATATGTGTTAGAATGGCCCAGTCAAAGTCCAGATCTAAATCCAATTGAGAATCTATGGCAAGATCTGAAAACTGCTGTTCACAAATTCTGTCAATCTAATCTGACTGAGCTGGAGCTGTTTTGCAAAGAAGAGTGGGCAAGGATTTCAGTCTCTAGATGTGCAAAGCTGGTAGAGACATACCCTAAAAGACTGGCAGCTGTGATTACAGCAAAAGGTTGTTCTACAAAGTATTGACTCAGGGGGCTGAATAATTATGCACACCCCACTTTGCAGTTATTTATTTGTAAAAAATGTTTGGAATGATGTATGATTTTCGTTCCACTTCTCACGTGTACACCACTTTGTATGGGTCTTTCATGTGGAATTCCAATAAAATTGATGCATGCTTGTGGCAGTAATGTGACAAAATGTGGAAAACTTCAAGGGGGCCGAATACTTTTGCAACCCACGGTGCGTGTGTGTGTGTGTGTGTGTGTGTGTGTGTGTGTGTGTGTGTGTGTGTGTGTGTGTATAAAAAAAAATAAAATATATATATATATATATATATATATATATATATATATATATATATATTTATTTATTGAGTATTGAGTGCATAACTGAACATAATTATTTGAAGGTTGACTTTTTTTTGTTTTAAAAACACTTTCTTTTATTGGTCGGATGAAATATGCTAATTTTTTGAGATAGGAATTTTGGGTTTTCATGAGCTGTATGCCAAAATCATAAATATTAAAACAATAAAAGGCTTGAAGTACTTCAGTTGTGTGTATTTGAATCTAAAATATATGAAAGTCTAATGTTTATCAGTACAATACAGAAAATAATGAACTTTAGCACAATATGCTAATTTTTTGAGAAGATCCTGTATGTCCTTAGGGCCGATTTCCACTACATACGGATTCTGGATGCAGAGAACTGACTCCAATGAATGCCTATGGGAAATCTGCATCAAATCTGCATCAGAAAAATCGCATTTAGTGGAAACAGGCCCATAGACGTTCATTGGAGTCAAGTTTTTCTGCATCCAGAATCCGCGTGTAGTGGAAACAGGCCTTTAGTCTTATATCAGTTGCTGTCAGTTGTAACTAAATAGACAACTGATGTGCAGTCCAATGTCCATGTTTCCCTATGGCCACATTCACACTATAACTGAAGGTTTTTCACAATGCACTGCTACGGAGAAAAAAAAACACATTAAAATGCAACCCAACGCATAGCAACACATTAAGATGCTTAGGACCATATGCAATTCACTTTCTCATCTGAGTTTCCTCCTAGGAGATAATTTTTAATTTTCAATGTAAAAATTTTCCACCATTTTCAACAACAAAAAAATGTACCAAAAAGTGGAAAAGCACTATCAAAATTGTAGTATTTTCTTGCTTAAATGGCTTCAAAAGGCATTTTATTGACAAGTTTAAAAATACCAACTTGGAGAACACTAAGGAGAAAAAGTGAATTGCATATGGGCCAATAAGACCCCATTCACACTAGAGCGTTTGGCCGGCGATTTCGGCAAAACGCTCAAGCGCTAGCGCTTTTTAAAGCACTAGTGCTATAATACCCTATGGGCCCGTTATTACTTGAGCGATTTGCCTTATCGCCGGTGATTAACGCAAATCGGCAAAAGCAAATGTGTAGCCTGCACCATTTTCAGGCGATTTCCTGGCAATCGCGCTTCAGTGCTATAGAAGCGCTAAACGCAATCGCGGAAAAAAATCGCTGCAGTGTCCAGTGATTTTTCTCATTAAATCGCGGAAAAATCACTCCCGCAAAACTCCGGCTGTAATCGCCGGCGTTTTGCGCTTTCAAGTGTGAATGGGGCCTAAGTGTTAAAGGCCCCTAAATAAAAAATAAAGGCAATCTGACCAGATTTAAGGGAGCTGATTCCTAACACATTGTTTTGGAAATATAGGACCCCAGTGTTTCAGCAATACACAATTTGAAAATTAGACGATGTTACTATTTTCACTTTGCATTGATATTTTGGCATATGAAATTATTTTTGTATTCTTTGTATCACCTAGAATTTTCTATCATGTTAAAGAGACACTGAAGTCTCAAAAAAAAAATCTTTTTATTGAACAAATGTGTTTAACATATTAGCCCTAACGAAACCGCCGTATTCCCGCCACTGTAAACTATCTAAATCCCCCGGACTCACCCTCCCTCTCCCCTGCAAAATCCACTACTTTCTTGATCATTGCTGCTCGAAAGTTGCGCAAAAGCGCTTCCCTAAGTGCTTCCGTGTGAGGCACAGCTATGAACTGCAGCCCTGCCTCACACGCATCTGTCAGCGGCGGATCTCTGCCTCTCCCCCACCCCTAACAGTGAAGAAAGACAGAGGGGTGGGGGTAGGCGGCGATCCGGGCTGACAGATGCGCTGAAAGGCAGAGCTGCGGCTCATAGCTCTGCCTCACATGGAAGCGCTGCCCAGATTGCCCCCCGGGGAGTTTGGGGGGATTTAGATAGGGTACAGCATCCGGAATGCGGCAGTTTAGTTAGGGCTAACATTAAACATTTGTAAAATAAAAATACTTGGAGACTTCAGAGCAATACTTTTGAAACTATGATTTAAGAAAACAAGTGTTTTTAATGTCAAATGAGGTGCCAATGTTTGTGGATTTTGAAATACTACAAAAAGAGTTGGATTACACCTCATTTTTCAGATGGGTTCTCCAATGTCTTTTTTCAGTATTTTTTTCTTGATGTGATTATTGCATATGAAATCACCACTCATCATAAGCAATTGATTAATTTTTAAAAAGTAGCTTAGTTACAACAGATTTATTAATATAAATTGGAAATGGCTTGCTTTTTTAAGCTTGCTTTATGCTACTTTCCCCCCAAGACGTTGCGTTTTAGGGGACGTTATGGTCGCATAACGTGCCCCTAACGCAACGCATGGTGGTGTTGAAGTTGGACGTCAGATTGAGCTGCGTTATGCGGCTCTCAATGCAGCCGCTCCAGGTTAGTGATCGGAAGTCCAGATCTTTTTAAAGGTTCGAATCATTTGAATCGGATTATTGAAAAGATCCGGATCTTTGAACCGAATCATTTGAATCATTTTACTAGGGAAGCAGAAGGAGTGAAATGACTAGCAGGACAGGACTTCCCGTGCACTGTACATTCTGTATGTTCCTGTTTCCTCCAGACAGACATCCACTGTGAACCGAATCTTTCATTGTGATGATCCGGATGATTCGACTCACAAAAAAGATCCGGATCAAATGAACGATTCGTTCATGATCCGGACAACACTACAGTCCCACCACGAGTCTCCTCAGTGCAGTGAATATTATTTAGCCATGTGGCTGGCCGCAGAGGAGGAGGGGAGACCTCCTCCAACATTACTGAGCATGTGCAAATAGTCTAACGTGGCTTAGCCCAGTATAACGTACAGCATACAGCACTTTGTTTAAACGAGCTGCGTTACTATCTAACGCAATGTGTGCACTGTGAAACAGCACATTGATTTTACAGTGCTGTGAGTTAGGCTGCATTACTGGCTGCTGTAACGTGGGACTTTAACGTCCCACTGTGAAACCAGCCTTAAAGCAAACTTGTGACTTTTAAAAGCAAAAAGTTACATTCATACATACCTAGGTAGAGGGAATAAACCAGAGGCTTAACTAAGTATATAACTTTTTAACAACATTAGTCTTAGTCATTTGCTCCTAGTAAAAACTTTAAAATGTATTGTTTTAATTCACTTTATCTTACAGTTTTATAGATTACAACAACCCATATAACATTAAGGCCCTGTTCACAGTGGTCAGTTGCATTGCAAAAAAATTCTGCATGTCAACTCACTGCCCATACAATTCTATGGGCCTGTTCACAGTAATGGATGGGGTTTATATAACTCGCTGCATGCAGGCTTTGTATTAAAGTCTATGTCCTGTCTCCATTGTAGTTCACAGTCATTACAAGGCGCGAGTTATGCAACTGACCACTGTGAACCTAGCCTCAGTCATTAAGTTTTTTTGCAGAATATGGAAGAACAACCACTGAACAATGAGAATCATACAACATTTTCCACGTGTTTTCATGAAGCTCCATGTGAGGTAGAAGACTGTACACCTTCCCCTGAGCCATCCTATTACATTGAGGGAGGAGACCACACCCTGGACCTGCTTCTAGAAGCTAGGGAGAGACTGATAACCCCTTACATTAGGAAGTATGCTTCTGAGGAGAAAAGGGAGAAAAAAGAGCCTCTGCATGGAGTGATGGGCAAAGCTGCAATAGGACATAAGAACATTTTACGAATGCATCCAAAAAACGATGGCTACTACGCTTCTTGAAAAAGCAGCATTTGTCAATTTTTTTTAAATGAAATTTTTTTTTTTAGAAATTTATGTCATGGTCAACAACATGAAATGATGGATATGTTTGTAAAATACTTTAAATTTATCTTAATAGTCAAATAAAAAAATATTTGATTATGCAAAAAAGTATACATTTTTACGCTATTTTTCAGGTAACACAAGTGACAAATTAGGCCTCGTTCAGACTATACGCGCTGCCGTCCGCATTTTGGCAGCACGTATAGTGTGCGACACGCAAGAACGGTAGAAGGGCATAGACAGCCCTTCTACCGTTCCCATCATATGCGCTGCGTGGCAGCGTGATTGCGCTTTCGCGTGCGGCACGCATTTTTGGGAATCGCAGCGCAGATCCCATTCATTGTAATGAATGGGATCTGCAGCGCAGCTCATAGTAGCGCAGATGGCGTGCGATTGGACGCGTTGCATTCCGATCGCACATCCATCTGCGCTAAATGATGTGAACGAGGCCTAAGCAATTTACAATATATAGGTAGGTTGATGAAAGAATACAAAAAAAGTGATATTGTATGGTGCTGCTGATGTTATTGATTTTTATGCCAAAATATTAGTAGAGTAAGTTTTGTACTGTGTCTGACTAGAGCACAATCCTTTGAATTTAATAAGGATGATGCCATTTTTTAGCTAAATCAAAAGATTAAAACTGCACATTTTCCACGTAATAAATACCTTCTTTAGACTATGTACTGTACATAGGTGCAGGCCTGAAGAAGATCTCTACTATGTGGAAGCATTATTTCATCTTTTAAGTTAGCTTGTAAATAGTAACACCAGTTTTTAGAAATTCATGCTTATACAAAACAAAAACACTTTAGTTTAAGGTAAACAAATTTCTACATTAACATTTTGGGATACAATTAACCTTTTTGTGAAGACATTTCTAAAATTTGTCTAATACACCTTGATTTTCTTAACATTAATAGATGGCCTGACAAAAAAAAAAAAAAATCTCAAAATTGTCTAAAGCTGGCTATGCACTTATTGACATTTACTGGAAGATTTGTTTACTCTGATTGAATCTTCAATTTATCTGTGGAACAACCAGCTCCATTGATCATAATTTGGATTGATTTGCAGAAAATTTTTTATTGAAATTACAATCAGACTGAACAGTAAAATGTAATCAAAAGAATGCAGTGGGGGAGTGGTGGTAGATTGACGGCCCAATGCATTGGGCTGTATTGAACAGAGTACCGCTGCAGTTTAATATATCTTCAATACAGTGGGTTGCAAAAGTATTCGGCCCCCTTGAAGTTTTCCACATTTTGTCACATTACTGCTACAAACCTGCGTCAATTTTCTTGGAATAATTATTTGGCCCTCTGAGTCATTACTTTGTAGAACCACCTTTTGCTGCAATTACCGCTGCCAGTCTTTTAGGGTATGTCTCTACCAGCTTTAAACATCTAGAGACTGAAATCCTTGCCCATTCTTTGCAAAACCGCTCCAGCTCAGTCAGATTAGATGGACAGCATTTGTGAACAGCAGTTTTCAGATCTTGCCACAGAGTCTCGATTGGATTTAGATCTGGACTTTGACTGGGCCATTCTAACACAGATATGTTTTGTTTTAAACCATTCCATTGTTGCCCTGGCTTTATGTTTAGGGTCATTGTCCTGCTGGAAGGTGAACCTCCGCCCCAGTCTCAAGTCTTTTGCAGTCTCCAAGAGGTTTTCTTCCAAGTTTGCCCTGTATTTGGCTCCATCCATCTTCCCATCAACTCTGACCATCTTCCCTGTCCCTGCTGAAGAGATGCACCCCCCTTCCCACCCCGAGCATGATGCTGCCACCACCATATTTGACAGTGGGGATGGTGTGTTCAGAGTGATGCGCAGTGTTAGTTTACTGCGTTTTGCATTTTGGCCAAAAAGTTCCATTTTGGTCTCATCTGACCAGAGCACCTTCTTCCACATGATTGCTGTGTCCCCCACATGGTTTGTGGCCAACTGCAAATGGGACTTCTTATGCTTTCTGTTAACAATGCCTTTCTTCTTGCCACTCTTTCATAAAGGCCAACTTTGTACAGTGCATGACTAATAGTTGTCATATGGACAGAGTCTCCCACCTGAGCTGTAGATCTCTGCAGCTCGTCCAGAGTCACCATGGGCCTCTTGACTACATTTCTGATCAGCGCTCTCCTTGTTCGGCCTGTGAGTTTAGGTGGATGGCCTTGTCTTGGTAGGTTTAGAGTTGTGCCATACTCCTTCCATTTCTGGAAGATTGCTTTAACAGTGCTCCGTGGGATGTTTAAGGCTTTGGAAATTTTTGTAGCCTAAGCCTGCTTTAAATTTCTCAATAACTTGATCCCTGACCTGTCTTGTGTGTTCTTTGGACTTCACGGTGTTGTTGCTCCCAATATTCTCTTAGACAACCTCTGAGGCCCTCACAGAGCAGCTGTATTTGTACTGACATTAGATTACACACAGGTGCACTCTATTTAGTCATTAGCACTCATCAGGCAATGTCTATAGGCAACTGACTGCACTTAGATCAAAGGGGGCCGAATAATTATGCACATACCACTTTGCAGTTATTTGTAAAAAAAAAAATTGGAATCATGTATGATTTTCGTTCCACTTCTCACGTGTACACCACTTTCATGTGGAATTCCAATAAAATTGATTCATGTTTGTGGCAGTACTATTGGAAATCTGGGTGCTGTGTATGGGAGGTTTCCATCCCTCTCTGATCAGATTCAGATCAGAGAGGGATTGTACAGTTGGCTGGCTGCATTGTATGGCAAACTGAATAAATAATATGTAATAAGAAATAATAAAAATAATCTTATTGTGTATGGCCACCTTAAAGGGAACCTAAACTGAGAAGGATATGGATTTTTTTCCAGTGCACTCCAGGACAGGTACACTCAGACTTGGTCCCTCCCAGGAACAGGAAACATCCAAGAACCTCCCTATAAAAGTTTAAACGGAATCCAAGGTTAGTCAGTACTGGATGTTTCTCTCCTCTCGGAGTGTATGGCTGTCCCGGAGAGCCTGGGGGGCTAGGGGAAAGCTAATGCACGCAGCATTACGCTGCTCCTGGGAAGGCAAGGGGTTGTTAAATTTGCCCAAAGGAAGCCTTACCGAGGTCCCCGCAGCAGGTCCTGTTGCCTGGTGAAAGAGGAAGCTGCGGGAGGGTCGCTCCAAAGAGGCAGCAGGGCAAGAGGCCATCGGCTCGGCGATGAACGCCGGACAGTGCGGGCGGAGGCCTACAGTAAGCACTTCCGGGTTCCTGGGAACTACTTCCGGGGGACGTGACATCATTGCTGCACGCCGCGCTGAAGAGGAGCGGCCTCTCCAGTGTCCCAGCACCACATTCTCCTCGTGGATCATGGAGGAGACACAGGACCCGGCTAAGGTGAGTGTGGCGTGATGCCGGGAGGAGGAAGGAAACAGGCAGACCCAGTAGAGGTTTGGTGGTCTGTAGAAGTTCCTGATTGTTTGCCTCAGTTTTTTATATCTCTTACGGGAGGCATAGTTTTGTGGCATGGGTCAGTTTAGTTGTATAACTGTGTATAATGGCTTTGGTTGTACATATACATCTAGGTGATTGACTGGTCAGGCAGTATGATCATATTATATGATTATGGGTGTTATTGATTATGTCATACTGCAGTGTGTTCCCACGCAACTGGGTGTTTGGCTTGTGGATTTTTCTATTACAACAGCGCAAATGTGTACATGTCTCCGATAGGCTAATGATGGGCCATAGCGGATATGTATAGCTTAATTTGTGCTCATGTGCTGTATTGGGAAAAATAGAAGTAACATATGTATTATTTGTTGTTTTGTTACAGACTAACTAGCGATGCAGTGCCTAGGCCAAGTCATAAACAGTGCCCAGTATGTAGCAGAAAGTTAGACTCTAGCTGGAAGAAATTCCTTTGCCAATATTGCTTAACCAAAGCGGTAAAGGAAGAGGGAGGAACCACAAAATACTTAATTCACACTTTCAGAAAAGAATTAAAAGGATACTTTAAAGAATTTTAAAGAATCTTTGACAGCTACTGTAGTACCCCAACAGACAGAGCCTGTTTCTCCCGAAGTTTCGGTACAAGCACAGACGATGCTACAATCACAGGAGTCAGTACCTGTGGAAGTACATAGAAAAGCATCCAGGAAAACTAACCGTGTTAGCGTATCAGATGAAGAGGAGGAAGCATTAACTGTTAATGATTCTTCCGCTGAATCAGAAGCCTCGCAAGAGGATAACACCCAGGCAAAGCCTTCTCGTTACAAATTTCCTGCCACACAGACATTTTATTAGAGGCCATTTATGAGGAGTTACAGCTTAAAAAATCTGAGTCAACACAGATGTCAGTTCATGATAAATTATATGAAGGAATGGAATCATCTGAGGAATTAGTGTTTCCGGTTCACCAGTCTACAAAAAAACAAAATTGGCTTACCTGGTAATGCTGTTTTTAATAACCCTCCAGGACAGGTGCTACATATGAGATCTGGCCCCGCCCCCAACAGGAAACACAAAGAACTAGCTCTCTATAAGTTCCACCTCTAACCTCTACCTGCCAGTATGTTCCAATTAACTGTTCCGATAGAATACTTCAAAACTTCACATATTACAAAAATACATGTTTACAGCTTACCACTTTTACATAATCACATGTTCATATGCCAATATAAGTACTAGAGTGGGTCACCTGTCCTGGAGGGTTATTAAAAACAGCATTACCAGGTAAGCTAAATTTTGTTTTTTTCAAATAACCCTCCAGGACAGGTGCTACATATGAAATGATATGCAATAAGCGACACTGACCTTAGGGAGGGACCACAGCCTGAAGAACTTTCCTTCCGAATGTCTGTTCTTCCGCTGATAGTAGATCCAACTTATAGGTGTCTAATGAAGGTGTTCAGTGTCTTTCAGGATGCCGCCTTGCAGATGGCGGTTGCCGTAGCTCCAGCTCTGTAGGCCCAGGAAGTTGCAACTGACCTTGCTGAATGTGCTGTTACCTCCTTTGGACATTGAACTCCTTTCAGTCTATATGCTTCATTAATGCAAACTTTAATCCATCTTGCTATAGATGCTTTTGACATACTTTCGCCCTTTCTTGCACCAGAAAAATTGATAAACAAAGCCGCCATGTGAGGAAACGCGGAAGAGCCGCCGTCTCTCACAATGAGACGGCTGTTTCCGCGTTCAGCAGCGCGTCAACGCGGAAAAACCGCCGCATGCCGCTTAGGCAGAGCGGCGGAATCTGCATCAGAGGCGGCCCCCGCACTAGATACATTGCATGACAGTACTGGTGTGGCTGGGACTGATAGTCCACCAAGATTCAGACTTACACACGCGCGAGCACAGAGGCAGAGTTTAAATAGCAGTTAGAAGGGTGTCGGCTGACCAGCTGGGTCAGCTGACAAATTCCACTGCTCTCATTGGACCAGCAATTAGGGAGGTCCTGGAAAGGTCCTAGAGTATATATACTGCTGGTTGTTCACTTGCTCTTTGTCTGGCGTGCGATCACATATGTGGGAGCACCCAGATCCGTAGTTAGAGCCGCAAGTGTGCCGGGACCAGCTGGAGCTGTAATCCTACACTTAGCTAGATTCTGTTGATAGCTAAAGTACTAGTTTGATTGTATTTATTTGTTATGACTTTTGCCTGCCTTGACTACCCTTTTGAACTCTGATCTTGTACCTCGATATTTCTGATACTCTGTTGCCCAACCCCGGCTCGTTCCTTGACTCTGCTTCTGCCTCCTGATTTTGTACCCCGATATTTCTGATACCCCGTTGCTGAACCCTGCCTGTACTTTGACTCCGCCTTTGCCTCCTGATCTTGTACTTTATCTGTCCGTGTGTGTACGACCTGGCTTGTCCGACCTCGAGAACCGACCTGTTAGAGGCGGTTCCTCGTTCTGTTAAGTGACCCTTCTGCCAGAGGGTTACTTTCAGTATATCCTTCCCGCTGGCAGCCTGACTCCTCCCGCCTTGGAGAGCTCAGGTTTGCGGAAGGAATCTGTACAGTACGCCTTACTGTACTGAGGCCCTGTCCTCTAAGTGTTACTGTTACACCAAAACACTACACTCTACTCAGGTGAACAGAGGTTAGCTAGTATATCGGATTATCAGTGATACTGCAGATCACGTATTATCTGGTATACATCTGTATTCCCAGTGGTTCTGCAGATCACTGGTAATCAGATCCTCTCTGTGCTTCACCGATCGTTACAGAACGCCAGACCAAAAAACAGATGGAATCACGCGCTGATCCTCTGACTGTGCTTGCCACTTCGGTGGACAGTATCCATCAAGCACTGGGCCAGCACAAAGCCTTAATCGATGCCCTATCAGGCTCAGTGCGAACCCTCCAGACGTCAGTTGATTCAGTGCGATCCCCTCCTAGTGACGACATTCGCATGCCTGTACCTGATAAATTTTCCGGCCACAAATCTGACTTTCGGAATTTCAGGAGTAGAGTGTTATCGTATTTCGAATTGAGACCCCGATCCTCGGGGACTGAGACCCAACGGGTCACCTTTATTAAAACTTTGCTGGCTGGTGACTCCCAGTCATGGGCATACAACCTGCCTTCTACCAATATTGCCCTGACCTCGGTGGAGGAATTCTTTAAGGCCATGGCCATAATTTATGACGACCCTGACCTTGCCGCGTCCTCTGAGCGGAAGCTCAAACTTTTGCGGCAAGGCAGAGGCTCGGTCGAGGATTATGCGGCAGAGTTCCGTAGGTGGTCAGTCACCGCTAGATTCGATAACTTTGCTCTGATGGATTACTTCCTGTTTGGGTTGTCGGAGGAAGTCTCTGATCTAATGTTAACTGTACCCGAGCCCAAGACAGTCGATGAGGCCATATCATCGGCCATTCGAGTTGATCGTAGGTTACGCCATCAGAAGCAGGTTAGGGGTAGTCACCGCGTCAGGGTGACATCTTACGCGGCACCATCTGCTACACCCCTAGTAACACCTTCTCCGCCTGTCTCACCCTCTCCGGCCTTGCCTCCGCCCGAACCAATGCAGATTGGTCGTTCGAAGTTGACCCAGGTGGAGCGACGGCGGAGAATGACGGAACAGCTGTGCCTGTATTGTGCAGCAGCAGGGCATAGGGTGCGAAACTGCCCTAACAAGTCGGGAAATGAGTTTGCCTAGGAATAGTGGGGGGTGACACCCTAGGCACACAATTTTCACCCCTTAAAGAGAAAAAATTGCTTCTCCCCTGTACTATCACATGGGAGAATAAGTCCGTAGCCACTGAAGCGTTTGTTGATTCTGGCTCAGCGGCTAATTTTATGGATCTTGAATTTGCTCAGGAGTTGGGTATTCCCCTCACTCCAGTGAGTCCCCCCATTCAGGTCACGGCAGTAGACGATTCCCCTCTGCAACGGGATCGTCCACTGTCACAGACCCCGGAGGTGAAGGTCGCCATAGGGGTACTGCATGGGGAACAGTTACGATTTTTTGTGTTACACATGTCTACCTCCACTATTATCTTAGGCATGCCGTGGCTGCAAATCCATTCTCCGCGCACAGACTGGGCTACGGGTCAGGTAACCAGATGGTCCGATCATTGTCACCAACGGTGTTTAGGGAAGGTGACATTGGGTCGGACCAAGATTCTTGTGGAGGGGGTTCCCGAAGAGTATGCAGAGTTCTCTGATGTATTTTGTCCTAAGTCTGCTGATCAGTTACCCCCTCATCGCCCCATTGATCTCCGTGCTGGTTGTATGCCTCCTAGGGGTCACCTGTATAACTTGTCTGGTCCAGAGAAGATGGCTATGCAGGAATACATTCGTGATAACTTAGCCAAGGGGTTCATCCGGCCCTCCCGGTCGCCTGCTGGGGCCGGTTTCTTTTTCGTTAAAAAGAAAGACGGGGGTCTCCGACCTTGTATTGATTATCGGGGCCTCAATAAGATCACGATAAAAAAATCGCTATCCGTTACCCTTGATAGACGATTTATTTACGCAAGTCACAGCCGCAAAGATCTTCTCTAAATTGGATCTGAGGGGGGCATACAATCTAATCCGCATCAGAGAGGGTGATGAGTGGAAGACGGCCTTCAACACACCCGACGGGCATTACGAGTACCTAGTGATGCCCTTCGGGTTGTGCAATGCGCCAGCCGTCTTCCAAGAATTAATCAATGAGGTATTCCGGGAGGTTTTGGGTAGATTAGTGTTGGTATACCTCGATGACATACTAATTTATTCCAATAACCTCTCCGAACACAGGGTTCACGTAAAATTTGTCCTAAACAAATTAAGACAGAATAGGCTCTACGCGAAGGTGGAAAAGTGTATATTTGAAGTGACCACGGTCACGTTTCTGGGATACGTAATTTCCACCTCGGGTCTCTCAATGGATCCTGCCAAGGTCACAGCCGTGTTGGAGTGGCCACAGCCAGTGGGGTTGAAGGCCCTGCAGAGATTTTTGGGGTTCGCGAACTATTACAGGAGGTTCATTAAGGGATACTCCACTTTAGTTGCCCCCCTTACCAGTCTCACGAAAAAGGGGCGGATACCAACCACTGGTCTCCTGAAGCCGTGGTGGCATTTGCTTTATTGAAAAAATTATTTTGCTCAGCACCAATTTTGAGGCATGTTGACACGTCCTTTCCCTTCATTGTGGAGGTTGATGCCTCAGAAGTTGGGGTGGGGGCGGTGCTGTCGCAACGGTCTGGGTTGCAGGGCAGATTACACCCATGTGCTTATTTTTCCCGCAGGTTTTCACCTGCAGAAAAAAATTATGATATAGGCAACCGGGAACTTCTGGCTATTAAGTTGGCATTTGAGGAGTGGCACCACTGGTTAGAGGGGGCAGAACACACGATCACAGTTTACACCGACCATAAGAACTTGGAATACATAGAGGGGGCGAAGAATTTGAGTCCCCGTCAGGCCCGATGGTCTTTGTTTTTTACAAGGTTTAGGTTTATAATCACGTACACCCCAGGCAGCAAAAACGTCAAGGCAGATGCCCTCTCTCCAGGTGTTTTGAACCAGAAACGGCACAGCCACCCGCTCCTGAGTCTATCATCCCGCGGGAACTAGTGTTAGCCGCAACAGAGACTTGGGAGGATTGGACGGAGGTTTTGGGTCCATTTCAGCAGGACGTTCCTGAGGGAAAACCCGAAGGGGTTATGTTTATCCCTTTGCCCTTTCGTTTACAAATCCTGCACCTCTTTCACGCCCATAAGAATGCTGGTCATCCTGGAGCTGCTAGAACGCAGGATCTGATTGCCAGGTGTGCTTGGTGGCCTTCTTTGGCAACAGATTGCAAAGAGTATGTCAGGGAGTGTGCGGTCTGTGCCAAGAGTAAACCCTCCCGGCTGGCATCTGTAGGTAAGCTGCAGCCTTTGCCCACCCCGAGTGAGCCATGGACCCACTTGTCCATGGATTTTGTGGGAGAATTGCCCAGGTCTGAAGGAATGTCGGTCATTTGGGTGGTAGTCGACCGTTTTAGCAAGATGGCCCATTTTGTGCCCCTGAAAGGACTCCCCTCGGCTCAGGAACTGGCCGAGTTGTTCATCATTCACGTCTTCCGGCTGCATGGCATTCCGGAAGACATTGTGTCGGATAGGGGAGTCCAATTTGTCTCTGGTTTCTGGAGGGCATTTTGCCGCCAAATGGGCATGAAGTTGTCTTTTTCGTCAGGCTACCACCCACAGACTAATGGGCAGACGGAACGTATCAACCTGTCTTTGGAACAATTCCTAAGATGTTACGTTGCGGAAGCACAGACTGACTGGGTAAAATTTTTGCCCTTCGCGGAATTTGCACAAAATAATTTGAAGAATTCCTCATCTGGGTTCTCTCCATTCCAGATTGTGACAGGGAGATCACCCAAATTTTCCCCTTTTCCAGTCGTGTCATCCCCATTTCCAGCACTGGAGGATTGGCAGAGATCACTTAGGGACAATTGGGGAATTGTTAAGGGGAATTTGCAGAAGGCGTTCCAGAGTCAGAAGGGTCAAGCAGACAAAAGACGATCCGTGGAATGGAAGTTTCAGCCAGGGGAGTTAGTCTGGGTGTCCACACGTCACTTGACCCTGAAGCAGCCTTCTACCAAACTGGGTCCCAGGTTTGTGGGTCCATTCCCAGTGACTAAAAGAATCAATAACGTGACTTACGCCATTGATCTTCCTGCCAGCATGCGGGGCGTAAGGTCGTTTCATGTGTCCCTACTCAAACCTGCGGTCCAGGTGGGTTCCACTCCTCCTCCCCCTGTGTTGGTAGATGACCAACCTGAATATGAGGTGGAAAAGATTTTAGATTCACGTGTTGTGCAAAACTCAGTACAATATCTCGTACACTGGAAAGGGTACGGCATTGAGGAGAGGCAATGGGTACCGGGGACGCGCATGCATTCAGACGAATTAAGGAGAGAATTTCATGCCTCACATCCAGAGAAACCTGGTGGGAGTTGTCCGGAGTCCACTCCTTGGTACGGTGAGGAAACGCGGAAGAGCCGCCGTCTCTCACAATGAGGCGGCTGTTTCCGCGTTCAGCAGCGCGTCACAACGTGGAAAAACCGCCGCATTCCGCTTAGGCAGAGCGGCGGAATCCGCATTGGTAACGGCGGAATCCGCATCAGAGGCGGCCCCCGCACTAGATACATTGCATGACAGTACTGGTGTGGCTGGGACTGATAGTCCACCAAGATTCAGACTTACACGCGCGCGAGCACAGAGGCAGAGTTTAAATAGCAGTTAGAAGGGTGTCGGCTGACCAGCTGGGTCAGCTGACAAATTCCACTGCTCTCATTGGACCAGCAATTAGGGAGGTCCTGGAAAGGTCCTAGAGTATATATACTGCTGGTTGTTCACTTGCTCTTTGGCGTGCGATCACATATGTGGGAGCACCCAGATCCGTTGTCAGATCCGCAAGTGTGCCGGGACCAGCTGGAGCTGTAATCCTACACTTAGCTAGATTCTGTTGATAGCTAAAGTACTAGTTTGATTGTATTTATTTGTTATGACTTTTGCCTGCCTTGACTACCCTTTTAAACTCTGATCTTGTACCTCGATATTTCTGATACTCTGTTGCCGAACCCCGGCTCGTTCCTTGACTCTGCTTCTGCCTCCTGATTTTGTACCCCGATATTTCTGATACCCCGTTGCTGAACCCTGCCTGTACTTTGACTCCGCCTTTGCCTCCTGATCTTGTACTTTATCTGTCCGTGTGTGTACGACCTGGCTTGTCCGACCTAGAGAACCGACCTTACTGTTAGAGGCGGTTCCTCGTTCTGTTAAGTGACCCTTCCGCCAGAGGGTTACTTTCAGTATATCCTTCCCGCTGGCAGCCTGACTCCTCCCGCCTTGGAGAGCTCAGGTTTGCGGAAGGAATCTGTACAGTACGCCTTACTGTACTGAGGCCCTGTCCTCTAAGTGTTACTGTTACACCAAAACACTACACTCTACTCAGGTGAACAGAGGTTAGCTAGTATATCGGATTATCAGTGATACTGCAGATCACGTATAATCTGGTATACATCTGTATTCCCAGTGGTTCTGCAGATCACTGGTAATCAGATCCTCTCTGTGCTTCACCGATCGTTACACACCATCTTTCTAAATTCCTTTACTCTGTCCAGGTAAAAAAGCAAACACCTTCTGATGTCCAATTTATGCCACCTAATCCCCCTGGTCTCTGTGGCATTTTTACAAAAGGATGGCAATACAATGTCTTGCATCCTGTTAGATAGGGTAGCAACCCTTGGCAAGAATTCACTTGTCTTCAGGACTACTCTATCTTGAAAAATTAAACAAAAAGGTTCTATAGAACTTAGAGCCTCCAGCTCACTTATCCTCCTTGCCTAGGTGATTGCCACCAAAAAAATTGTATTTATTGTCAGACGTAACGAAATTTCGTTTAAAGGTTCAAAATCGTCACTCATCAGGACATTTAGAACTAAAGTTAAGTCCCATCTTGGATATGACCGTTTTATCACTGGCCTGGAACGTTCCACTGATTTTAAAAATCTGATCACCAAAAGGTTCAAGTGCTAACCGTCTATTAAGAAAAACTGGAAGAGCTGCTATCTAAACCTTCAATGTACTTAGTGCTAGCTTCTTGTCAATCCCCTCTTGCAAAAATTCGAATACAATAGCCAGTCTGTTGGATCTAAAACCTGCTCTTTTCTTCCATTCGCAAAAGGTCTTCCAATATTTTAAGTAAATTGATTGAGTCACTCTTTCTGCTATTTAATATAGTCTCTGTTACTCTATCAGATAGTCCCCTCTTTTTCAAGATCTGCCCCTCAGAAACCATGCTGTCAACTGAAGATTGGGAATCTGAATCCACTGGCCTTCTTTTCTGAGGAGATCGAGTTTGTCTTTCAATGGCATCGGTCTGTCCACCAACATTGACTTTATTATTGGAAACCAAACTCGTTTTGGCCAATTGGGTGCGATCAATATTAGATGCATTGATGTCCCCTTTAGTTTCTGTAATACTAATGTCAATAGAGGAATTGGAGGAAAGGCATAGGCAATTTGAAAATCCCATGCTTGGGCCAACGCATCTACCCCTAAAGCTCCTCTTGGGTCTATGTAATGATCTGCTTAGCTGCCTGTGCAGGCAGGCAGCTTTTTGACCATTGTTTAGGTTTGCATGCTGCAGGACTCTGGAAAGAAGAGCTTCTGTCAGTTTTGCAGCTTGTGCTTGCTAAGGAATTTGCATACGTTGTCATGCAAATTGCCTGGCCACATTCATTGGAGGCGTGTACTATGTGTTTCCCACAATGCTTGGCTGGTCATAAGGATTTAGTCCTGTGTAACACTCCTGGAGGAGTTTCAGCCTTGCTCTTTGTTTGAAGATCAGCTTAGAGTAATCCCTGGAAACTGCACTGGGCATGCTTCCTTAGTGCAGTTAGGATTGCTTATCTGTTTTGTTTGTCTGTTGCGATTGTCCTGTCCCAGCGGTGGTCGACAGGAAATCGTTCTGTGTGTCTGGGTGCTAACCGGAACAGCGGTTGTTACTGGTAGCCCCTTCTGATCTGTACCTGGATCGCACTAGCATCCTGCGCTAGTGCTGTGGATCCTTCTGTTCTGTCTACCTGGATCGCACTGGCATCCTGCGCTAGTGCTGTGGATCCTTCTGTTCTGTCTTCCTGGATCGCGCTAGTGCTGTGGATCCTTCTGTTCTGTCTACCTGGATCGCACTGGCATCCTGCGCTAGTGCTGTGGATCCTTCTGTTCTGTCTTCCTGGATCGCGCTAGTGCTGTGGATCCTTCTGTTCTGTCTCCCTGGATCGCACTGGCCTCTTTTCGCTAGTGCTGTGGATCCTGTCTCTCGCTTGTTCCTGTTTTCGTGTGTCTGTCTTGTCTGCTACGAACGCTTGCTGGAGGCTCGGTGAGGTAACCGTTAAGCAAGCGCTCGCGTCCTGTTTTTATGTTTGTCTGTCGGTGGTTAGTTAGGCGTGCTTGTCCCTGTTGTGCTTATCACACGGGGACCACGCACGAACGCGTGCACTGTTGCGAATGAGTGCGGTGTTCGCGTTCAGTTAGCGTTTGTTTTCTTTACCTCCTCATTGTATTATTTACTGTGCCTTTGCTACTCTCGTGTTGCTGTAGCCTTGTCACGTCTGGCGATCGCACTTCTCGCGATTGCGTTCCTATTTCATATCTGCTGTTGTGTGTGCACTGTCGCGGGTTGGCGACTGGATTGGTTCACACACATACAACCTGTCCCTTTGCTCGTTCTCATTCGCAATCGCTTTTCTTGCGATTGCGTTCTGCGCTTCGTACAATTCCTGTTTGGCATTTGTGGAGGTACAGAGGATTGGTTCCTCTGCACTCCCCAGCGCCATCTGCCGACAGGAATTTCCCTCTACGGGTGCGTAGCACCTTTTGCTGGGTTCCTGCAATTATGTGCTTGTGGAGGATTTCCGCCGTTTCAGCGCACGCGTTGTACGCTGATCACGGAGAAAGTTCCACAATCGTTAGTCTAGTGAGAAAAACTGACTGCAGTGCGTATTTTCCCAGTTGGCGAACAGATCTATCTGTGGATGTCCCCATCTTTGCGTCAATTCTTTGAATATACTTGGGTTCAGCCTTAGCTCTGAGTTTGATAACTTCTTTCTGCTCAATAGATCCGCCATGGTGTTTAAGGACCCCTTGAGGTGTACTGCTGCGATTGACTGAAGATTGCTTTCTGCCCAGTCTAGTATCTCCAGCACTAGTTTCAAAAGTTGAGCCGATCTTGTTCCACCTTGTTTGTTTATATACATCACCACCGTAATGTTGTCTGATCGGACCTGGATGTGATGGCCCCTTATTCTGTCTGCGGTCTGAACCAAAGCTTCCTTCACCGCTAACAAGTCTCGAAAATTTGATGACTGCGTCATTACTTCTCTTGACCATGTCCCCTGTAAACACCTGCCTTCTATGTGAGCTCCCCATCCCGTGAGGCTGGCGTCTGTTGTCAGTATCTTTGCCCAATATACTGCCGGAGCTGTAGAGGTTAAAAATCCTATTAACCTCATCACTTGTCTGATAGTCATGACTCTCCCTATCTGACATTCCTGCACCATTGTCTGGACCTTTACTATCTTGTCCAGAGGAAGAAACAATCTCTTGGACACCGAGTCTATTTTGAATCCCAGAAACTGGATCTCCTGTACCGGAACCAGGTATGATTTCTGTAAATTTACTAACCATCCTGTCTGTTCCAGAAGTTGTATCACTGTATTCTTGTGTTCCTCCAATTTTTGGATACTGTAGGCTACCACTAATAAATTGTCCAGATACGGCACTATTAGGATACCTTCCAGATGAAGAGCACCCACAATGTCCGCCATAACCTTCGTAAAAAATTCTGGGTGCCGAAGAGATCCCGAATGGGAGACAGCGGAACTGAAAATGCTCCAGGCCTGAACTTGTCCTTATACTGAACCGAACGAAAGCTTGAGATTCTTCCCTTATTGGGATATGCCAGTAGGCATCTGTTAGATCGATATTGATCATGAAACACTCTGGAGAAAGAAGGTTCCGCATTGTAAATACTGTCTCCATTCGGAATCTCTCGTACTTTATGAAGGGATTTAAAGGCTTGAGGTTTATTATCAATCGATATTTGCCCATGGGCTTCTTTACCAAAAAGATTCTTGAATAGAATCCTTGGCCCTGATCGGCTGAAGGTACTTTGCCTACTACATCCCGTATCAGCATATCCTGTACTATCTGCAACATGGCCTTCCTTTTCTTCTGGAATTTTTGGGGCCTGTGTTATTATAAATCTTTTGGGAGGAGGTTTTGCAAACTGGATCTTGTATCCATTTTCTATTAAGTCTAAAATAAATTTGTTTTTTGTCATTTTTTCCCAACTTAATAGAAACTGCTTTAGTCTTCCTCCCACTCTGCTGGCGTCATGGTTTGTCTTTGTTCTCTGTAGATCTAAACAAGGGATTTCTTTTGGTGAAAACCTTGTTACCTGACCAGGGCTTACGCCTCTGCTGAGCTTTCTCCTGAGCTTGTTTCCTATGAAAAAACGGCTTCTTCCTTGGTTCAAACTTTCTTTTCTTAGGAAAAGTCGTCTTTTTACTTGCCGTCCGCTCCAACACCTCCTGTAGCTGAGGACCAAACAATAAGTCTCCTGAAAAAGGTATATTACAAGCTCTGGTTTTTGACACCTGACTGCCATCCCAGGTCTTTAACCACAAATTCCTACGGGCATTATTAATTAAAGCTGTTGATCTTGCCGTTACTCTTAATGACTCTGAAGCCGCATCAATGACAGTCATTTCCTCCCTCAATTACCTCAATCGCCTCTAGGATATCTTTTTTAGGTGCGTCTTCATCAACTAATTTCTTTAACCTCTCCAACCAGACCGACATAGTGCGAGATACACAAGTCGTGGCAGCGGTTGGCTTAAAGTTGGTTGCAGAGGCTGACCAAGCCTTTTTAAGGGCAAACTCTTTTTTTATCTCCTGGATCCTTAAGTCGACCTAAATCCTCGAATGCTAGTTCGTTGTCTATCAACTTGACTGAAGGCCGCATCCAGCTTGGGACATGAGTCCCATAGCCTGGCATCCGCCTCCGTGAATGGGAATCTCCTTTTAAACCCGTTTGAAACAAATAGTCTCTTATCCGGGTCCTTCCACTGTAAAGTAATCAAATTTTTCATCGTACTATGGAAGGGAAAACAAAGTTGATCTGTGGGTTCCATCCCTGTGTATAACTTATCATGCAAGGATTTTTCTGATGTAGTTTTCTGACGTATGTCATCTAAAACCTGCTCTTTTCTTCCTGCTTCTTCCTGCTCTGACAACTCTTCAGAGGACCTAGAGTCTGGTTCCCCCTTGTCAGGCTGACTCTCCAGCTCCTCATCTGAAGAATAAATCACCCTAGGTGATTTCCCCACAGAATACTGCCATATATATAACAAAATATTAGCTCTGAAAACTAGCACTGTACAGAACTAATCATCTCCGCTTACAGACATTAGTAACTATTGAGTGGATACCCAAGCAGAGATTTTACAGTTATCTCATCTGTAAAAACCAAAATACTACATAATTTAACAATAACTGACACCATTTAACATGCTTAATTTCAGGAAACATAATGCCAAATAAAATGTCCTCATTAGCCGATATATAATACTTAGTATAAGTTAGTCTTAATGCCGACTGCAGTCCCATGCGAACAATGACACATATGCAGACCTGCATTTCAGACTGCGGCATGTAAAATAATGGTGCCATATCAGAGCTCGCAGATCAGACGGGCGCCTGTCCTCCGACCTTGCCCACACTTACCTGATCTGCCGACCTCTGTTTTGTGTCCATATCCACCAACACTGCCGCCTCATGTGAGGATGGACGCCGCGGCATCTAAGCAGCCGCCCGACCTGGAACCGGAAGTGACGTCGCCGGACATGACGTCACCGTAAGGGCGGAAGTGCCTCCTCTCCAGCGTTCGCGTCCCCTGCCTCCGCCTGGACACGCTGCTCTGCACTCACCAGAGGCCACCATTCCGCCTTCGCTTGGTGCCTGCCTCCTCTGACAGGCGTATGGCCTCCGCCTCTGCTGCCTCCGATGCCACCCCTAAGCTACCGCAGCACCTGCCCGGACATCACCAAGGGCTCCACCGCTGGTGGATGAAAAAGGTAACCCCCACTATCCCGCAGGACAGGGCTACCTACTAGTTCTGGATGGCCTCAGCAATGCCTGGCTGCTGACCACCTTTCCTAGCCGAGAGAGCTAGGTGTTCCCCGGAACAGGAAACAAAGAACTGGCAGGTAGAGGTTAGAGGTGGAACTTAGAGAGCTAGTTCTTTGTGTTTCCTGTTGGGGGCGGGGCCAGATCTCATATGTAGCGCCTGTCCTGGAGGGTTATTTGAAAAAATAGGATTAATGGACAATGGAAAAATCCTGACAGAAAGCGGTTCATGTCCAGAGCCTTTAAAAGAAGGTTTCCCTTCTCAGAAGAAGATTGCAGAGTGTGGGATAAAGCACCAAAATTAGATGCAGCCTTTTCTCAGGTAGACAGAGATGACGAGTTAGCATTTGAAGATTTGGGGCATTTGAAGGATTTATCAGACAAAAAAAATTGAGTTTGCACTAAAGAAAACTATGGCCCGCTATCTGTACAAACTTTACACCTGCAACTGCAATTACTTGTGTTATACGTATTCTAGGACTGTGGATGGGACAGTTACGGGATAATATCAACAATGTTCCTAAAGATCAATTACTCAGTTCCATGGATGTTATGGACAAAGCTGTGGCATACATAACTGATGCTATCTCAGAGTCTGAGGATTACGGCTAGGGCAGCGGGTATAGCGAGTGTAGCTAAGCGTAATTTATGGTTAAAAACATGGCATGGTAATATGGCATCAAAAAATAGGGTGGTGTCTATGCCAGTAATAGGCGATACCCTATTTGGGCCAGAATTAGAACAGATATTAGAATGAACGGCAGATAAGAGACGTTTCCTAAAAAGAAAGTTCAGCAGACAGGGAAACATTTTTTTCATAAAAAACAGCAATTTAATAAAGCCAAATTTCAAACAAAGAAGAGGAGTTGGCCGATTAAGGATCAAAGAAGGCAGGATCCATCAGACAGAAGTACTGTTAACCAGTCAAAACAATGACGTACTTCCAGTGGGAGGAAGACTAGGCAACTTCCTAGGCCATTGGGAAAAGATGTCGACAAGCCCATTTGTAATCAATCTAATCAAAAACGGTTACCACATTGTTTTTCGGGAAGTTCCACCGTCAAAGTTTGTAGTAACCATAAGTCTAGAATCTCCAGTACATCAAGAAGCTTTACAGGAGATAATTCAGGACATGTTAGAGAGGAAAGTTGTGTCGGTGGTGCCAGTATTTCAAAGAAAAAAAAGGGACTTTATTCCAAGGTTTTTCTCGTTCAAAAACAGTCGGGAAAATTCAGATTGATATTAAATCTGAAACCTATCAACCCATTCATAAAGTATGAAAAATTTCGCATGGAATCGATTCATTCATTAAGGAATCTGCTGATTCCTTCTGGTTTTATGGTCAGCATAGACTTAAGACACGTACCGATAGAGCTGAAATCTGACATTGCTCAGATTCGCAGTACAAACGGGGGACATAATTCAACACCTTCAGTTTCGTTGCCTCCCGTTTGGGATAACCTCTGCCCCAAGGATTTTCACAAACATCATGGCAGAGGTTATAGCGGCGTTACACAAGAGGAATATTGGTGATTGCATACTTAGACGATCTATTGATTATGGCAAGTTCAAAAGAAAATTTGATAGAGCACAGAGACATTACGATTCGAGAATTGCAGTTGGCAGGTTGGCTGTTAAGCGAAGAAAAATCGCAACTACAGCCTTCGCAGAGGATACAGTTTCCAAGATTTGTTGTAGATACGATAGATCGGAAATTGTTTCTTCCGCAGGAAAAAGTGGAAATAATCATCAAGGAGATAGATCTGTTTTTAAATCTACAGGAAATTTTGTTAAGACAAATCATGAGGCTACTGGGGCTTCTGACATCAGCCCTAGCTGTTCTATGGGCAATGATGCATGTCAGATGACTGCAGACGTGGCTATTGGACAATTGGGACAAGGATCCACGATCCTTGGATCGATTGATACAAATAGACAAAACAGTGAAGGAGAATCTTCTGTGTTGGAAGGTGCCAAACTATCAGTGGGAAGATTGTGGAGATTGCCAATCCAGAAGGTACTGACTACCGATGCAAGTGCAAAGGGTTGGGGAGCTCATATAGACTCATTCCAGTTCCAGGGAATCTGAACTCAATCGACAATTAGCCAATCATCCAATTTCAGGAAGTTACTGGCGGTGAAAATGGCAATAATCAGTTCCATGCAAATACTGGAAAACAATCATGTCCAAGTCCGTTCAGACAATTCTACAGTGGTGGCCTATCTCAATCGACAGGGGGGGGGGGGGGAACGAGGTCAAAAAAGTTGTTACATCTGTCACTAGAGATTTTAAGAATGGCAGAAATGAAGTTTCTCTCTCTAACAGCAGTGCACCTGAAGGGAACATTGAATGTGTTAGCCTATCGGCTGAGTCGCCAATATTTGTCCAACACAGAATGGAGCCTGAACAACAAATTATTCAAACAACTTGTATCCAGGTGGGGTCAACCAGGGAGAGATTTGTTTGCAACCAGACTGAACAAAAAATGTGATCAGTTCTTTTCACTGAACCAGATGGATTGTCCATCAGGAGTGGATGCTCTAGCTCAGATCTGGGACGGGGAGTTAAGGTATGCATTTCCGCCCCTAAGTTTAATGACGTTAGTCCTTCAAAAGATATTAGAATCATCGGGAACAGTGATACTAATCGCTCCAGATTGGCCCAGGAGGCCATGGTATCCCCTTCTACTAGCTCTGTCGGAGGGGATGCCATGGAGACTGCCCGTATCGGAAGACATGGTATTACTTCAGGAAAACCCAGTTCGTCAGGCAACATCATGGAAGTTAACAGCCTGTTCAGATTGTGGCCTTATCGTTTTTTTTACAAAAAGTTAGCGACTGATCCGCTTATTATTCGTTTTGTGAAGTCTATTGAAAGAAGTAGACCAGTTTTTTCAAGAATTTTCCGAAATGGGATTTACCCTTCGTTCTGCAATCATTATCGGATTATTTTTCTAATTCTGATTCATTGCACTTGGCAACGTTAAAAATGGTATTTCTGGTAGCCATTACCTCAGCTAGGATGGTGAGTGAATTACAAGCAATGTCTCACAAGCAGCCATTTTGTTCATTTCATAACGATAGAGTAGTTTTGAAAACAAGTCCTGAATTTCTACCAAAAGTAGGAGATATTTATCATAGAATGCAGGAAATTGTGCTACCATCTTTCCATAACCCCACAACGGATGAAGAGTCAAGACGGTACAGACTGGATTTAAGAGAAAATCTATTGTCTTATTTAGAAAAAGTGAGAGAATTCAGAAAGTCAGATTCCTTATTTGTGAACTTTGCAGTTTAAGGGATCCAAGGCATCAAGTAAATCTATAGCCAGGTGGATTACAGAATGTATAAAAGAGGCATATAAAGCAGCAGGGAAGCAGCCTCCATTAGATTTAAAAGCACATTCAACAAGGGCAGCTGCAACGACTTGGGCCTACAGGCAGGGCATTTCGGCGATGGATATATGTAAAGCAGCTACGTGGAAGAGTCAACACGTTCGTGAAGCACTATAAACTGTATCGACTCTCGACACAAGATCAGAGATTTGGGAGAACTGTTACAGGCAGTAGACCCGCGCTCAGATGTGTAAAGTTTAATTACTTGTTTATCATCTCAGAGTGTACCTGTCCTGGAGTGTAATGGAAAAACCACAAATTAGCTTACCTGCTAATGGTATTTTAATATCACTCCAGGACAGGTACACGCACCCGCCCGTCTATACTCAACAAATCTCGTACATTATATGATGGGTATTCTTATATGCGATGGAATAATCATATGTTTATTATATGCATGAGGTTAAATTAAGTTACTGTCACTTATTATACTGACTAACCTCGGATTCCATTTAAACTTGTATAGGGAGGTTCTTAGATGTTTCCTGTTCCTGGGAGGGACCAAGTCTTAGAGTGTACCTGTCCTGGAGTGATACTAAAATACCATTAGCAGGTAAGCTAATTTGTGGTTTCCTTTTAAAATAGTATCAGTTGCCTGAATCTGCTGATCCTGTGTCTAATACTTTTAGCCACAGCAGCTGAACAAGCATGCAGATCAGGTGCTCTGACTGAAGTCAGACTGGATTAGCTGCATGCTTGTTTCCAGTGTGTGATTTAGCCACTTCTGCAGCCAAAGAGTCCAGCAGGACTGCCAGGCAACTGGTATTGTTTAAAAGGAAACATCCATATCCTCAGTTTAGGTTCCCTTTAATATAAACCTTGATTTTCTTAGCATCAATAGATGACCTCACTTAACCGGTTCTGAACCGCATTGGTAGAAATCTACGTCCTGCAGATGGCTGCGCGGCTCTGACAGGACATAGAATTCTCCTTACCCGCCAGGCACTCCCTACCGCTTATCTCGCCGTTATGCACCCGCCGCAATTTACTCTCACTGCCTTCTATAAGATGGCAGAGCTGTGTGAGCAGGTCAGGAGCTGCTTTTTATAGCTGTTGACCGTTTGATCACTGTGAGCAAATCACATTGGGTTACAATGACAGCGTCAGGAGCCAATGAAAGCGGCGCCTGACCGGGTGACAGTGCTCAAAGAGCGTTGTGACCGGCGAGAGTGATGGGTATGTGCGGCGATTTATTGGGAGGCAGACGCGTATCTGGAGCCATGCATATAGGGCTCCTGCCATAGGCGCCCCTTGTGACTCACTTCACAGGGGGCACATTAGTCAGCAAATCACCCTCCCTCCCTCCCAGCCAGACTGGTAAGAACCTGTACAGTAGTAAGGAGAGGACTGTTTCTCTGTCCCATCCATTTCCCTGCTGCCAGCTTCTGTGTCATGCTGCTCGCATCCTTATCCTGATTGGCTGCATGGAGCTGTGCCGCTGGGGCTGGGAGAGGAGTGGGTGTATGTAGCTGCCAACCTGCCATGTGGTGACGCAGACAGAAGAATGGAGTGAGTGAGCACACTGTGCAGAGGGTGGCAGCCAGGGACAGAGATCATCATGCTGGTTTGTGTTCTTATGATCTCCTGCAGGAGTGCTTATTAAACAAAAGGACATGTGAATTTTCTCATCTGTATCTGTGTACTGTGAGCCTCCAGAGAGCTGCTATATAGGCATTGTAAAGGGGCCCATACATGCTGAAATCGATTCACAATCTGTTTGCAGTAAAGGCAGCCATACGATCCCTCTCTGATCAGATTCGATCTGAGAGGGTCCTATCTGTTGGTCGGATCTGATGGCAAATCGACCAGTGTATGGCTACCTTAAGATTTACAGCCTATGTTGCCCGTACATTGCTCTCGGCAGGCTCGCTGTACACAGCAGCAGGTCAGAAGATTCACAGGACCTTTGCTTTTATAAGCCCTGCTGCAGGAGATCATCCTGATAAGAGCACTGACCAGCAATGAGCAATAATAAAGTAGATGCTGGGGTAGGCTGGCAGCAGATCGATGGCCCATAGAGTTGCATTGGATCTAATGGTGCAAAAATGCATTTAGATTGATTTTCAATAGATTTCATTCTTAAATCTATTGGAAATCTGTTCACAGTGTGTGGTACACATCAGATTCCTGTCAGATTCGCATGTCGAATCTGCTGCAAATCTATCAGTGTATGGCCACCTTAAAGATTTTCCATCCTGTCAAATAGATTAAATCAATTGAAAATCGGCCGCAAATCGATCGGCCCCCGATTTCCGATCAATTTGATCCGATCAATGGCTGAAATTGACCAGTGTATGGGCACCTTAAGGCTGAATACTCACCGGCATGACGTAGGAAGATGGATCCAGAAAAGTCCCCCGACGACAAGCGCTCCCCAGATCCATTATCCTGCAGGCGCCATTACAAGCAAAGTCAAGGGTTTGCAGTACTTTGCGCTGAGTTGTCAGGGATCTTAATGAGATACTATTACTTAAAAATTTCCTCTCTGCGATACCTACCTTGGGAGGGGGAAATCTCTGGGTCTTAATGAGGCTTCCCCTGTCCTCCTCTCCCTCTGTTCGGGTGCTGGCTCCCCCGAAACCACAGCAGACAGCCTGTGTTCGCTGTGGTGCAGGTGCCCTAGCCCCTGCAATATCTATCTTCCCTGGCTCCAGAGCAGCTACAGTAGCAGCTTTCCGATGTGCTCAGATGGGGCCAGCCAAGCTCAATTGGGGGGGGGGATGCAATTCCAGTGTTTGCCATAGGAGCTATTTTACCCAGATACGCCACTGGTCGGGAGGCACAGTTTTCTGGTAACAGCGGTCTCTGGTGCTTAAGGGGCCAGAGACTTCTGGTACGCAAAGGTTTAACTGAGTCAGAATGTTTTTGTTTTTTGTTGTGATGGTGTGTATATCCCTCCTGATGCAGAGGTAAATGCTGCTCTGCGCGACCTCATTGATACCATCATGCAGTGGGAGACGGCCCTCCCGGACTCGCTGTTCATTATCTTGGGGGATTTCAACAAGGCAAACCTCTGCAAGGAGTTGCCTCGTTACCATCAACACATCTCCTGCCCCACCAGGAGTGCCAACACCCTCAACCACTGCTACACGGCCCTGAAGGACGCATACAAAGCGACATCGTGGGCAGCACTAGGATCATCTGACCACAGCATCATCCACCTGATACCTACTTATAAAAGGCGCCTGGAAACTTCAAAACCAGTCACCAAGTCCTCCAAAGTGTGGTCAAGTGAGGCTAAACTACAACTTCAGGCCTGCTTTGACTGCACAGACTGGAAGGCTCTGGAATCACCTAACCTGGACGAGTGGGCAGACAACGTATCCTCATACATTAGCTTCTGTGAGAACTCCTGTATTCCAACAAAAACCTTCAAACTGTATCCAAACGATAAACCGTGGTTTCTTAAAAAGACTACGACAACTACGACGCAGCAAAGAAGCCGCACATAAGTCCGGTAACCAGGATGAATACAGGAAGGCAAGGAACAACCTAAACAGAGAGCTGAGGTCCGCAAAGAAGGGCTACGCGGTAAAGCTGCAAGAGAACCTCTCCTCAGACGACTCACGTGCTGTGTGGAAAGGGCTGAAGGCTGCCACCAACTACAAGCCCCCCCTCAGCATGCCACACCCAGCACTGAGCTTGCTGAGAGTCTAAGTGACTTCTATTGCAGATTCGAGAACCAGCCAGCACCTGCAAGACTACCACAGCCACCTCCACAATCTGCCATTGAAGCCCCAGGCCCTAACCCTAACTCACACCCACTGTCAGTGAGGGAGACGGATGTGCTGAAACACTTGCTAAGGCTAAATGCTAGGAAAGCCCCGGGCCCAGACGGAGTGTCACCAGCCTGCCTAAAAACCTGCGCCCGTCAGCTCGCACCTACTCTCTCTTCCATCTTCACGAGGTCCCTCCGGGAAGGAAAAGTACCCGTGTGCTTCAAGAGGTCCGCCATTATCCCCGTCCCCAAAAAGCAGGGAATCCTCGGCCTCAATAACTTCAGGCCCGTGGCACTTACATCCGTGATCATGAAAGCTCTTGAAAGCATGGTGCTTCCCCTCCTTAAGCACTCTGAGGGACTGTTGGACTCGCACCAGTTCACGTACAGAGCAAACAGGTCCACCGATGATGCCATAAACATCTGCTTGGAGCGCGTCTATGAACACCTGGATAGACCAGACTCCTACGCCAGGATGCTCCTACTGGACTTCAGCTCGGCATTCAATACCATCAGCCCTAAAATACTCCAAGACAATCTCGCTGCGCTAGGAGTCCACCCCACCCTATGCCTGTGGATTACGGACTTCCTCACCAACAGGTCCCAGGTCGTCAGGTTAGGCACCATCTCCTCACAACCTAGGATCACCAACACAGGAGCCCCGCAAGGCTGCGTCCTGTCGCCGTTTCTATTGTCTCTGTATACGAACTGCAAATCCACGTCAGACTCGGTAAAAGTAATCAAATTTGCTGACGACACG
This sequence comes from Hyperolius riggenbachi, assembly GCF_040937935.1. Lineage (NCBI taxonomy): Eukaryota > Metazoa > Chordata > Amphibia > Anura > Hyperoliidae > Hyperolius > Hyperolius riggenbachi. Next base: position 355,374,916 of record NC_090647.1, on the reverse strand, counting down.
ACCATTGTCGGTCTTATCACCAAAGACTATGAGAAGGAGTACCGTCATTAGGTCGATAGCATCTGCCACTGGTGTAGAGAGAACGGTTTGGTCCTGAACACAGCGAAAAACTGTGGAGATGATCGTTGATTTCAGGAGGCGCACCTCCACCCCACCTCCAATCTGCATTGATGGCAAGGAAGTAGAAAGAGTCCCCAGTGTCCGCATTCTGGGCACAATTATTTACAATGACCTGAGGTGGAAAGCCAACACTGCCTCAACACAGAGGAAAGCTCAAAGGCTTTTCTTTATCTGCCAACTGAAAAAGTTCGGTATGGCCCAAAAGCTTCTTTCAAACTTCTACTCCGCCACAATCGAATCTGTCCTATGCTCGTCCATCCTGGTGTGGTACGCCAGCTCCTCCGCCAGCGACAGGCTCAAACTGCAGAGGGTCATTAGATCAGCGGAGAAGATCGGGAGACCTCTTCCCACTCTAGACCTCCTCTACCACTCTAGGCTGAACTCCAGAGCTTTAAAGATCACCAACGACCCCTCACACCCGGGTTACCGCTTCTTTAGTCAGCTCCCCTCGAGACGAAGGCCCCGGGTCCGATCCCTCTTCAGCAGGACCTCAAGACATAAGAATAGTTTCTTTCCCTCGGCTGTCAACCTTCTGAACTCTCTCCATGGAAATGCCCATCCCCACCCCAAATACCATGCCCGCACTGAGGCACTCTGCATAGACCCGATGCTCCAGCTTAAAGAGAGTCTGAAGCGAGAATAAATCCCGCGGCTTAACGGGGTCCCTTCACCCCCAAATCCCCTCCGTACAGCAAGGGAGCGCTTCCGCATTGGGGCAGGGCTAACCGCCGCAGCCCTGCCCCACGCGCGTCTGTCAGCCGCGTATCTCCACCTCTCCCCCGCCCCTCTCAGTCTTCCTTCACTGAGAGGGGCAGGGAAAAGGCGGCGATGCGCGTCTGATAGACGCGACTAGAGGCAGGGCTGCAGCCGTTAGCCCTGCCTCCAGGAAACGAAAATTTCACGACCAAGTTTGCGACCAAGGTTTGCGGGGGTGGGTTCGGGGGTGAAGGGACCCCCGTTTAGCCGCGGGATAGCGGCGTTTTAGCAGGGGCACACGGCCTCTTTGCAAGTGATCCGCTTGGCAGATCAACCATGCCGAGTGGCAGCCAACTTTGAAGACACCGTTCCCCCGCTTGCTGCGTAATGCCACGCACGAGCAGCTCTGTCACCCATCCCCCAAATAGCAATAGAACGCGCTTTCAGCTACAGAACTGACACGTGTCTGTACAGGCCAGCCCAACGATGTCTCCCAAGTGGATTGGGTGACATCAGTTGTTAGGGATGTATTTACAAAATGAGTGGGAATTTCTCTTGCACATGTTGTTCATGATTCTCTGTTTACTGTTTAGTGTTTTCTTATGTTGTTTAATTCATATTTCACAGGAAGTTGCACAGTGAATGGATGTTGCTACTGTCCAGATGTTAATGCCTGGAGGAGGAGTAGAGTTAATGTCAATCTCAATCTCTAACCCTACAGTCTCTTCGACTCCTCCAGAAACCAACCTTGATACTTAACGTCCAGATGTTTTATGAGACAGTGCTGGAAATAGTCAAGGGCGTAGGGCCCGTGGTTGCAACGGTCGCCATGGCGACTGGGCCCGCGGGTGTGAGGGGCCTGGGCCATGCGTATTCCAAGCATTTTCCCCCGGGGGCTGAGACAGAAAAATAACTGGGCATCAGCTATGTCCCTTCCTCCAATCAGTATGTCTGCTATGCTGAGGCACCTCTCCAGCCAATGAAGATGAGAGGATGCCAGGCAAGCCTGCCCACACACAATCCCGTACACGCTGAGAATCAGCAGACTGTGCAGAGTGGAGACCGGAGGGAGAGGCTGAGAGCAGTCTGCAGCATGCCGGGTGACTGAAGGAACGCTTCACTCATTCTTGCTTTGTCCTCTTCTAGTTCTCCCAGGCAGCAGAAGTCATTGGCACTCTAGAATATAAGTCAGTGCATAAAGGAGCAGCCAGATGCATGAAGATGTCAGCTGGGGGGAGACAGCAGGAGAGGTAATTTGAGCTCAGTCTGCACTTTTTTTTTTCAGAGTTGGAAGTAAAGCAGGGGAGAGAGAAGATCAGTGCACAGTATGCTGCCTCAGAAACAGCCTGCACTCCCCTGCAGACTGACTGACAGCAAATCACCTCTCTACCTCTACTGCCTGTATATGGTGTGTGTTTTGGAGGCAGCCAAGAGGTTTTTCTTATGTACAGGGGATGATTTCTGGTAACCCCCCCCCCTCCCCAGGTTTACACACATGTAGACTATTTACCACAGAGCACAGTACAAACAATGCAGCAGCGGTGATATGCACCCTTGACCAGCTGCCTCAAAAATGCTTGCTGGGAGATGTAGTCCATGTATGTGACTACATGTCCCAGCTGGATATTAACTCATTTATCAACTACATCTTAAAGAGACTGTGAAGAGTGTTTAAAAATCGCTTTTTACCTTATATTGAACATGCTGTCCCGCGGCAGAACGAGGAGTCTTTACCCCCAAATCCCCCCCTGCAAAATCCACAACTTTCTTGGTCATGGATTTTGCTGCTCATGGAGGCAGAGCTTTCGGCTGTAGCTCTGCCTCCATTCGCGTCTATCAGCTGGCGGATTTCCGCCTCTCCCCGTCCCTCTCAGTGAAGGAAGACAGAGGAGCGGAGGAGAGGCGGCGATCAGTGCTGATGGACACGCTAAGAGGCAGAGCTACAGCCATTAGCTTTGCCTCAACAGGAAGCACTCCCCGGACACCACGGAGGGGATTTGGGCGATAAAGACCCCTCGTTCTGCCGCGGGATAGCTGCGTTTTAGCAGGTGGCAAACATGCCCATGTTCAATATAAGGTAAAAAGCGATTTTTAAACATGCTTCAGAGTCTCTTTAAAGCATGAATTGTGGCGGCAGGGGACGCACATCATTGCAGCTGCTTTGAATCACAGTTATGTGGCACAAAGATGCCCATGTAAGAGGTATACTGTATATATTAAGCAGGAAATAAAAATTGGCTGGATTTTTGTTTGATTGTTGCTGTCTGTGGGCCTTGTGATGGTGAAACTTTTGCTGTTTATTAAGAACCTAATTTTTTTTTTCTTTCTTTCTTTTCGAACTCAGCTCTGTATCTATGCTACCAGACTCAGCAAATAGGCTTCATCGTAAACCTCTTTATGTCTGGTGAATCAGTTTGCATCATAGTTCGACATTCTTTATATACTTTCTTTTATTTTGTCTAAATATAGTAAATGCGTATTAAAGTTACAAAAATATATACAAACCAAAACACGAATATTCTTATTCAACCCAACCCATTTGTACAAACCGACACAATCTTCCTCCCCCCCCCCCCCCCATACATCCTACCACGCATGCAAACCCATATGCACCTTCCTATACCCATAAATACAAACTTATATACCCACATTCAAACATACTAATCAAATCCTTCCCCCCTAACACTCAAACTTCACATCATTCACCATACTCCTCGTCAGCCAGTATTGCTTATATTCTGTATGGGTATTAATCCCAACAAGAACCCAGTCTGCGCGATCCGGCCCCGGCGTAACCCGGCCCCCCCCCCCCTATCTACGACTCGGCCAGGTCCGACACGCCCAACCAGGACCCGATCCCGCCCGCCCCACCACCAGAAACCATGGTGAGGGGAGCCGAACCGAGACCCGACCGGACATGGCGGACCCGGCCAGACCGAAAAGCAAAACCGCGACCGAAACGTACAAAAATAACGCACCTCGGAGACGGGGCCCAAACACCAGGCTCCGTCATACTGATCGTAACCCAAATGTATCTCCATACTGCCCACCATGAAATCCACCACCCTTTCAGTATTTATTATAGCTAACAATCTACCCCAACCACTATTTCCATCCACCCCTTTTTAAGTTTCCCCAACCAGTTCTTATCAGAGATTTCCAGATTGTGTATTTCTCCGTCTACAGCGGACGCCTCCTCCCAAAAATCAAACATACCCGCTAACCACTCCGATATTTTAATGGGGTCTCTCCTTTTCCATTTCTTAGCTATGATGTTACCGGCAACTAATGAACCAATTTCTCTCAGTTCTTTTACTAGCATATTGCTTTCAGAGTCAACAATGCCAAAAATTGCCTCCATTTGATTAATCTGGATACATTTTCCCAAATGTCTACCCCAAAAGGCCTCTAGTTCTCCCCATAGTCTTCTTACCACCGGGCAGCTACACCACAGATGTATCTCATCGCCCCCCCCCCCCCCCCCTGGTCACACCGCCAACATTGATTCTTTTGGTTCCCTGAAAACCTCACCATCTTGGCTGGTGTAAAATACCATCTGGCCACGGTTTTGTATTGGGTCCATTGCAGTTTTCTCAAAGGATATTTCCAGATTATATGGGTCACCTGATTCCACCTATGCTCCTCTAAAAGGACTTTCAGGTCTTCCTCCCATCTTTCTCGCCACTTGGGAAATCTACCACAGGTGTTATCCTGCATATATTTATAGCATTTAGATAGAAGCTTTTTTGGTTTCTCATTCATGGCGATCCATCGTTCAATTATATTTAACTGCTTACTAATACCCCTTTTTTTCTAACTTTTTTATAAAATTGCTTATTTGCAATTTAGCCCAAGGTGTTATCTCCTCGTTGGTACCAAATACCCCCATTATTTTTAAATCCTTGTTGCCTTGGATATCTAAAAGTCTGATGTCCGGGTTGACATTATTGATTCTAAACCAGTCCTTATCTAATGCAGGCGGGAAATCCTTATTTTGTCTAAGTGTGACTAATTGGGAAACTCCAAAGTCAAGAGTCGATGTTTTTAACATTTCATATAATGTTCTAAGAGTTGGTTTAATAATAGGGTGAGATGTTTTATACAATAATGCTCTTATATTATCTGGGATCCATGTATTTACCGTCTCTAAATTTAGATCTTCCTGTTCTACCTTTATCCAGATTCTTTCACGGGCAGTTGGGCAGCACCATTGTACTATTCTTGTAACATGAATACATTTATAATAGCCCAATACATCTGGGGCCCCCAATCCCCCTCGCTTTTTCCCTCTCGTCAAGTAATCATAAGCTATCCTATGTTTTTTATTTGCCCATATAAAACTTTGAAAAATACTTCTCCATTCTTGAAACCATCTTTTCGGAAGGGCAATTGGCAAACACTGAAGAACATAAAGTATCTTGGGCAGAACCAGCATCTTAATGTCTACCCTGACTAATGCTCCAAAACACGGGCGATCTGCCGATCTCAATATCGCTTTACAGTCCGTGATTAGCTTGGGAAAATTAACATTGTATAAATCCCTATAATCACTGCACAGCTCAATTCCCAGATATTTAATTGATCTTTTACACCAAGCCAGATGGTCATCCTTCTGTAATATAGCTTTCGTTGTTTCGGAACAACCGATATTCAGAATCATTGTTTTCCCCCTATTGATTCTAAAATTAGAAAACTTATTAAATTCATCAAGTATTTCCAAAGCCCTATGAAGGGACACTGAGGGATTTAGCAAAGTCAGCAGCAGATCTGCATAAGCGAGAAGTTTAAGCTCATAGCCTTCCATAGGTATACCTTTTATAAGCTTCTCTTTTTGAATCAGATTAATCACCGGTTCCAGACCGAGATTAAAAAGGAGAGGAGAGAGCGGGCAACCCTGTCTCACTCCATTATTTAATTTGAATTCTTTTGTCATCCGGCCATTCAGCCTTATGCACGAGTATTGATTTCGATAAAGTTTTCTAATTCTGGAAATAAAGGAATTTTCTATCCCAAATTTTCCTAAAGTACTAAATAGAAAATCTCTTGATATTCGGTCAAAGGCTTTCTCTGCATGCACTGTTACCAAAATACCCTCTTTTTTCCCCTTTTTACACTCGTGCATAAAACCAACTGCCGCATAGACATTTTCTTGTATTAGTCTTTTTTTCTAAAACCAATTTGTTGTTTACCCAATAACTGTTCCACAATATTTTCCAATCTTGTTGCCAATATTTTGGAATATATTTTAACGTCTACGTTGATTAGGGAGATTGGTCTGTATTGGCTGCATTTGTCAGTAGATTTCCCCTCTTTCGGTATCAATGTTATAAGAGCTTTATTTGATTCTCTGGAGAAGGTGACTTCGGAGTCTTCAAAATTTACTAGACTGCAGAATATAGGGGCCAGATCTTCCCAGACTGTTTGGTAGAATTCAGCTGTATACCCATCTGGGCCTGGACTCTTCCCTTTTTTTTAAATTTAAAACTGTTTCTTTGAATTCTGATTCAGTAATGGGTGCCTCCAGCATTGCCCGCATATCCTCATTAATTACTGGTAATCCCACCTTTGAGAAAAGTATTCGGCTCTACAGTCGAGTCCTTTTCTAGATTATATAATTTTTCGTAATAATCTGTGAAGATTGCACCGATCTCCTCACTTTTAGTATATAGGTTCCCACTGTCATCCCGAATCTTTTCAATGAAATTTTTCTTATTCCCCTTCTTTAGATATTCTGCCATGTCCTTACTTGATCTGTTAATATTTTTTTTGAAGTTTTTTTTTTTTTGTATTCTTGTTCACATCTTTTATCTAAAACTTGATTAAGCTTTATTTTAATATTGTTAACCTTTATTATATTTTCAGTCGAAGGAGAGACCTTCAATATTTTATTTGCATCTTCCAGTTGTGAAATCAGACTATCTGTTTTAAGTTTTTTTTCTTTGAGCTTAGTACTCTTAATTGCAATCAACGTACCTCTTATGGCACATTTAAGGGTGTCCCATAGAGTAATTGGAGAGATTTCTGGTGAAACATTATATGCCAGAAACTCCTTTATACCTGGCGACAATTTATTTTTAACCTCCTCATCCTCCAGTAATCCCGAGTCCAATCTCCATATTCTATCAGTTGCGGGCTCTTGACCCACTTCCATAGTCAGCCAAACTGGAGCATGATCGGAGTATGTTATAAGGCCAATTTCAGTCTCCCCCACTCTCCCAATGTCCTTCTGGGGTATTAAAAAGAAATCGATCCTGGAGGCGGTCCCATGCCTATTAGAAACAAATGTATAATCTCTCACCCGTATATTCTGCAGTCTCCATATATCTACCAATTCTAATATTCTAATTCTGTCAACCTCTCCAAATCTTTGTCCGATATACAGCTCCCTCCCCTTGATGTATCATAGCTTGGATCAATAGCTACATTAAAGTCTCCTCCAATAATTGTTCCTGTTGCCACCTTCTTCACCTTCTCCAGAAAATGTATTATAAAATCCACTTGATTCACATTCGGTGCATATACATTGACCAAAGTAAATTCTATACCATTGATACATCCTACCACTATTAATTCTCTTGCTTCTTCATCTTTAATCACCTCATTAATAGTAACGGCCAATTTGGAACTAAAGACAATTGCCACCCCCCTAGCCTTTTTCTGATTATTCAAATTGATCACCCATTTTTTATATCTTTTATCAAAAAATTTGGACAGTTTATTAGTTTTAAAGTGAGTTTCTTGGATAACCCCTATGTCTACCTTTTTACGAACCAATTCTTCAATAATTCTTCCTCTTTTGCACCCTGAATTAGCCCCTTTCACATTAATAGATTCAAATTTAATTTTATTCATTTTATTAATACAAAATTCTTTAAAATTAGTTGTGGCCACGGTTGGGTAGCCCCACCTATGGATATAATAACTTCCACCTGTGGCGCAATAATCATCGGCTGACAACCTTCGTTTAAACACAACACATTCATTCCACATACATCCGTCGTATATCCATATCTGGAAGGGCCCAACTCACTTTTTTTTTTTTTTTTTGGTTGGCCCTTATTTCCAGATACTCCTCTTGGTAATTCACTTGGGATTACCAATGAAGAGCCAGAATCTCGGAAACCCCCTCCCCCACGTCCTGTGATAACCATCTAAATTTTAGCCTAGTAATTCCTCCCAACCAGCAATCTGTATATGGGATAACCCCAGATCTTCCAAAAAGGGGGTTAGAGGTTCCCCATCCCTCAATATTTTGGATTTATTATTAACTGTAGCAATTAAGCTGAGAGGGTAACCCCATCTATATGTCCCTCCCTGTTGGTGCCTAAACCTAAGACCCCCCTGGTGGTGCCTAAACCTAAGACCCCCCTGGTGGTGCCTAAACCTAAGACCCCCCTGTTGGTACCTAAACCTAAGACCCCCCTGATGGTCCCTAAACCTAAGACCCTCCTTAGTGATCACTGTATTGTGTGTAGAATAATGTTTTAAAAACAGTAAGGGATAAAATATATTACAATTTACATTACGTACTGATCGCTTTGTTTTTCGTGAATAATAATGTTTTACAAACAGTAAGGGATAACATTTAAAATAATGTTTTATTGAAATAAACGTAAATCACCACAAGCAGTTATAAAACATGAAAAATCTTCGGGCGCCGTTGGAAAACGTTATTCTCGGGCGCCCTTTTTTCCTGTTCGGCGCCCAGTAAACAATAATTATTATGGCAGTCAATGGCGGCGCCCGATTTGTCCACTAGCCTCCTGCGCCCTTTTTTACTGTTACCCCTCCCAGCACCTTGTTTTGAAGATGTCCTGCAGCATGAAGTGTATAGGTACATACACACATCTGATGTGCGCAAACGGTCGTTCGGACGTCAAATTGGGCGTGTGTACAGTCTGTCGTTCAGCTGATCAGAGCGGACTTGAGCAATCCGCTTGGACAGACAGACAGACTGTACACACGCCTGATTTGACATCCGAACGACCGGTCGTTTGCGCAAATCAGACGTGTGTATGCACCTTATCTGTACTTCCCCCAGTTTCACTTCACCTGCTCAGTGAAGGCTAGTTCAGACTTAAGCGCTTTCAGCACTTTGCTGATCGCTAGTGAACAGCAAAGCGCTGCTGCTAATGTATGCCTATGGGATCATTCTCACTGCAGCCTTTGCGATTTGCAAAAATCGCAAACATGTTGCATGCAGCACTTTGGGGGCGATTGAGATGGGATTCTCGTTCTATTGAACAGGAAACAACGCAAATCATAGCAAAATCGTGATTCGCAATTTGCATTCTGAGTGTGAACTAGCCCTCTGTAATGCAGGGAACTCACCTCGCCGGACAGATCATCCAGCTCCTCCATACTTCACGTCTCTATGACAACAGTGTCCTTTCTTGTCATTTGACCAGACGTCAGGCCATGTGACGAGAGGGGGCGCTGTCATGGAGACAACGCATGGAGGCGATAGATCGCCGGTGGTACCGTCCGGAGAGGTGAGTTCTCTGTTACACACTGCTGGCCGCCTATACTAATGGAGGGGGCCAGAGGGGAGGGAGGGAGTAAAAGCCCCTCGGTCAGTGGCCACCTATACTAACTGGGGGAGGGGGGAAGCAGACTGGCCACCTATACTAACTGGGGGAGGGGGGGGGAAGCAGACTGGCCACCTTTACTAACTGGGAGAGGGGGGGAAGCAGACTGGCCACCTATACTAACTGGGAGAGGGGGGGAAGCAGACTGGCCACCTATACTAACTGGGAGAGGGGGGGAAGCAGACTGGCCACCTATACTAATTGGGGGAGGGAGGAAGCAGACTGGGCCACTATACTAACGGGAGGGAAGAAAGCACACTGGCTACCTGTACTAACTTGGGGGGGGGGCGCACACTGGCTAATACTGGGGGGCTACCTAATACTTGTGGCACCTGTGGCTATCTAAAACTGGTGAAGGGGGAGGGGACACAAGGTGCCTAGTAATTTTTTTTGGGGGGGGGGGCACCAAAATCTGGTTACGCTCAGGGCGCTGTGAAACCTAAGGCCGGCCCTGACCATCCCCACTGTCAAATATGGTGGTGGCAGCATCATGCTCTGGGGGTGCTTCTGTTCAGCAGGAACAGGGAAGCTGGCCAGAGTTGATGGGAAGATGGATGGAGCCAAATACAGGGCAATCTTGGAAGAAAACCCCTTGGAGTCTGCAAAAGACTTGAGACTGGGGTGGAGGTTCACCTTCCAGCAGGACAATGACCCTAAACATAAAGCCAGGGCAACAATGGAATGGTTTAAAACAAAACATATCCATGTGTTAAAATGGCCCAGTCAAAGTCCAGATCTAAATTCAATCGAGAATCTGTGGCAAGATCTGAAAACTGCTGTTCACAAACGCTGTCCATCTAATCTGACTGAGCTGGAGCTATTTTGCAAAGAAGAATGGGCAAGGATTTCAGTCTCTAGATGTGCAAAGCTGGTAGAGACATACCCTAAAAGACTGGCAGCTGTAATTGCAGCAAAAGGTGGTTCTACAAAGTATTGACTCAGGGGGCTGAATAATTATGCACACCCCACTTTGCAGTTATTTGTAAAAAGTGTTTAGAATTATGTATGATTTCCGTTCCACTTCTCACGTGTACACCACTTTGTATTGGTCTTTTATGTGGAATTCCAATAAAATAGATTCATGTTTGTGGCAGTAATGTGACAAAATGTGGAAAACTTCAAGGGGGCCGAATACTTTTGCAAGCCACTGTATATATGGCCACCTTTACTGTCTTGTAAGGTCACGTCTGGAATAAGGAATAAAGTTCTGGGCATGGCACTACAGGAAGGACATTGAGGCTTTGAGACAAAAGCAGAGACTGGCCACAAAATTAGTCTAAAGCTGGCCACACACTTAAGGTGGCCATACTTGGTGGCCGATCGACCAGTCGATTCAAGTTATTATAATCAAATTGGATGAAAATCAGTGCCTCTAAGGGCATGCCCAACCAACAATGAGACCAATTTCGGGTCAAAATTGGTTGCATATATCGGTTGGATATGCTGCAAGATGTTGGGCCATCTCGGTCGATCGGGTGCACGGCAGTAATGGTGAGCGATATCGGGATGAGTGACGTTGTTCCAGCAAGGTATACATTTGTATGTAATGTGGGCATTTATACATTACCTATCCCATGTCGCGGTGTCCATCCATCTTCCGTATACCCGCTCTTCTGTTTGCCCCATACACACTGGCACATGTGTGATGTCACACACCATGCCGGCAGCATAGGATTCAGAAGAAGGATGAGCACCAGGACACGAGACAGGTAATTTATAAATGCACACATTACATACATTTATACATTAGGGCAACAGAGGCGAGGTGGCGGTGCGGCTGATTACAGAGAGATTTGATGCTGATTCGCTGCAATTGATCAGGAATCGGCCTGTGGTGTATGGGCAGCCAGCAGATCACTCTGTAGTCAGATTCAATTAGAGAGAGATTTATCTCTTGGTAGAATCTGCCCATCATCGCTGGATGTATGGCTACCTTTATAGATATCCACCCAATTAACAAAAGCAAAGGATTCCTTTCTGAAAAGAATCAGTTCAGAAGTAGTTCATTTTTTCTGCACACTACACATCAGTTCCCAGTAGATTTCATCAGTGAATGTATTGAAAATTGACGGAACGGCAGCCTTGCACTGCTTGATGCAGTGCAGTACTATGGGCCATCGATCTACCAATGTTCTCGCCCCCTCTTGTGATCCCCCCCCAGGTACAATGCCTAACCTCCCTCCACACATAACCCTATAACCCTCCCCACGGATGCCTCCTCTGCCACAATTCCACCAAAAGAAAAAATTCTAGCTTTCAGGCACCCACTATTTGTAGCTACATTTTTTTTATATCGAGTGCCTCCCCCCCCCCCCCCCCCCCGTTCATCACTCATCCCAATATTTTGAATATCTCCCACTAATGGGCACCCAACTTTGCTGCTTCCAATTGAATCCTCTAACTCACTGCAATACACTGAACACAGATTTTCAATAGATCTCACCATTGATGTGTGTAAAGCCTTGTACACACCTGACTAACGCCAGCTAAGGTGACCAATAATGACCGCCTCAGCTGATAGTCAAGCATATGTACAGAGGCCCCCCCACCAGCAACAGCTGTCCGGCAGATTAACTCTGCCAAGCGGTGGCCAGCTTCTTTGAAGATGGAACTCCCTTGCACCACCGCATGGCGTCACGCATGTGCTGCTCCCCCCTCCCCGTCCCCACATAGCAACAGAATGCATTTCCAGCTACAGAGCTGACACGCATCTGTATAGGCTGGCCCAGCGATGTCCCCCGAGGGGATCAGATCCCGATCCCTAACAGATAACATCAATCAAATGTGTTTATGCACCTTAACAGATACACACTTCACAGAAAATACTGTGCATACTTCATTATGAGTTGTCAGAACAAAAGTTGCCCCAGTAAATCAAAAACCTTGTTATCTTCCATTGATAGGTAATGTGCCAGTTAGCATATCCTATAGTGCGTACACACGTCCAACAAGCGCACAACATGCACATGACCAACCGCACGACCTGACGAGCCACACGACCTGTATGTCCACACGTCTAAACCACCAACTCATTTACATACTGCACAAGCGTAATGATGGACTACGCATTTAAAACAAAAACAAGCCGATCAAACACTTGTACACACAAATCAACTGCACAATATCAGACCAATAGCTGTGTGAGTAGATCCAACAGTTGGATCGGGCAAATTGCTTGTTATCAGTCATTCGTCAAGTCGTTTGCCTGCATACACAAGCCTGATTATCATCCAACAGACTAATTACAAAGATTATCATAATGGATTAATGTATTTAAAGGTTCCTCCCATAAACAATCAGAAAACTAAAAACTGCTTCTGAAAACCAGATGCAGCCATGCTGGGCGGATCAGTCAAAAACAGTCTTATCAGTCTGCGGACAGTCTATACTCACGTACTACTGTCGGCAGAACGACCTGGTTGTTGCGGGAGAGTCTGACGGACCCGTCGTTTGTTACAACAGTCCGTGTGTACGCACCTTTATTCACTATACAGATACTTCAGGCCCAGCTTAAAAGATTACTTTGTTCTAAGGGCCCGTTTCCACTTATGCAGAAACCGCTCCGATTCTGCTTAGTTTCCCCCCAGGCAAATCGTGCGGGGAAACTGCCATAGGGAACTATGGTGCCGCCGGCCGAATCGCTAGCGGTAGCGATTCGGCCGGAACCCCCTGCAGAATTCGCTCGGGAGGTAGCAAATCCCATAGCCGTGCATGGCCCGGCTGATGGGATTCGCCTGCGATCCCGCACACACAGAAGAGCAACCGCGCGGCTCGTAGATGCGCGCCGCTCAAGTGGAAACGAGCCTAATTCTTTATACCTTATAACAAGTTTTTTTGCCACTCAGACGCACCTATTCCTGCCTCAGTCAGAGCTTTCTTTGCTGTGTAATTGATTTGTAAATGAGCTCCCTGATACAGACACATAAAGCCTGATTTGTGAAAATTTCAGTTACCCTTATATATAGAGGAAAACAGTGACCTGAGGGTCTAACATTGTTTCTCCATGTTTTGTCACAACAGATATTTCAAGTTAATTTCCAACTTTATTATGCTTTGATCCAGTTATAACTTCTATGCCTTAGATCTCTCTTTCTGGCCACCCAAAAAAAAATAGTTTTGCAAGTTTTGCAAAATTTCTAGTTATGGAAGGAGAGAGAGTGCTAGCCACCTATCTGCCATGCAATAAATCTAAATGCTTGAGTACAATTGATTCTGAAGGCATAGAAAGCAGCCAGGTGTTTTATTAATCCAGGTACATGAAGCAGGTGGTCTGAAAATTTTAGTTTTCCAAATGTCCGATAATCTCTAATATTAGATCTACTGCATTTCATTTTTCCATGTAATGTCAGCAAAAATATATTTGTTACTTATACATTCACCAAAGTTGTAAAATGTACCAGTTAATATTTATGGGATTCAAATAACCTCATTATAGCTACAACTAAAATGTAAAATTAAGGTGGCCATACACATTTAGTTTGACACCTAATGTGGTAAACAGATCAATCCCTTCTTTGATCTGAGTCTGATCAGGGAAGGATAGACTCTTCCTATACATGGCACACAGATTATCAATAGGATTTCCCCATTGATGTGCGTATGTTCAGCTTATCAAAATTAACAGATACACACTTCACAGAAAATACTGTGCAATTCATTTCATTATGAGTGGTCAGAACAAAAGACACCCCCAGTAGATCACAAACCTTGTTATCTTCCATTGTTCAGCCCCCTCTACACCATGCAATTCCGCGTGCGATCGAAATCGATTGGATCGATTAAATTCTACATGTCTGATCGGGATTCGACTGGTAGTGTGGTCAATTTTGCATAGTTATCAATGAAAAATCAAGCACACTACTGATCGCATCCCGATCAGACATGTCAGATTTGATCGATCCAATCAAATTGATAGCTCGCACATGGAATTGCATGGTGTAGAGGGGGCTTTATGCTGGGGATACACGGTCCGTTTCTGTACCGTGTATCGAGCAGCTGATGCGGCCAGCTGATATTCAGCAGGTCCGATCATGCTGCTCGATCCCCGATAATCGATCCGCGCGGACCAGCTGGGACCCAGCGGGAGTCGATCCAGCGGCTAAGCGCCCGCCGGATCGACCCATGTATGCCCAGCATTAGATGTGCCAGTTATATCTAAGCATCAGCTAACTATGGGCTGGTTCAGACGGGCGTTTTTGTGGCGTTTAACGCATCGTTTCAGACGCAGCGTTTTTTGGGATCTACTGCCATCCCATGCAAGTGAATGGGAGCGTTTAGAGCTGGCTTTTGCAGGCTTTCATGAAAGCCTGGCAGTAGATCCCAGCGTTGCGTCTAGTCTCAAAAGCAACATGCTGCTTTCAGAGGCAGTAAACGCGAGGAAACAATAGCAGAGACCAGAACTGCTAGCCTTGAACGCTTTTCAAAAGCTTTCAAAAGCTAGCTTTTAAACGCTGGCGTTTAAACGCTGGCGTTTGAACGCAATGTCAAGCAAAAGCTCAGCAGACGCCCGTGTGAACCAGCCCTAAGTCTGAGCTACAGCCAAAGGGGCCTTACAGCGGAATATAACCCTGCATTTCAACTTTGCTCTAAAACATTATTTACAGTATATTATATGCAACCAGCATATTTTTTTTTTACTAGACCAGCATTGGAAGGGTTACACACGGCTTTAAAGTTCCTGGTGATTTCTGCAGACAAATAGATACATTTTGTTTACATAAATGTATCTAAGTGTTGAATGTGACTCATCTCTCTGACTGAGAAGGAGCTTGGAGGACAGCCAAAGAGTGACATTTATCAATAGATACCTGTAACTAAATAGAATGTATCTGAACTTCTGCATATCTCTCCACTGAACTTTAAACCTCTGTGTTTAACCCTTCCAATGCTGGTCTAGTAAAAAAAAATGCTTTTTGCATATACTATGCTGTAAATAATATTTTAGAGCAAGGTTGAAATGCAGAGTTATATTCCGCTTTAAGGGGCCCATACACTCAGCCGATTTTTGGCCGATCAAAATCGCTCGATCAATTGGTCGCTTGCAAATCAATTGACAGATTTGCCGCCAAATTCGATTGATTTCAATCGATCTGGCAGGCTGGAAAATCTAGGTCAATCTGTTGAGATTGCTTATCAGTTTGCATTGGCCCTAATGGAAATCTGATGGCAAAAAAATGCCATCAGATTGATTTTCAATAGATTTCAAACTGAAATCTATTGGAAATCTGTTCCTAGTAAAAAATGTTCCTAAACACATCAGATGGGTCAGAAATGTATCTGATCTGCTGCTAATCTAACGAGTGTATGGCCACCTTAATGGTTTAATGCATTTCTAAAACCAAATAGATTTTTACCAAAAGCAGCTTCTAAAAAACAGTTACAGCCATGCTTTCTTATTCATTCAACAGAAACATGAGGCCCAGTTTAAAGATTGTTTATATGTTATAATAACCTTTTTACTCCTCAGACACATTTATGCATTATTCAGAGTGTTATTTGCTGTGTCATTGATTTGTAAATTCTTATTGCCCAATAGAGACAAAGCCTGATATGTGAATATTTAATTTTCCCTTACGTGATAGGGAAAACTGACCTGAGGGTGTAACATTGTTTCTCCATGTGTTGTCACAACAGTTATTTCATCTGCATTTCCAACTGTTCTATCCGCCATTGAAAGGTTAATTCACTTATAACTTTTACTGGTTCCAGGTTTCTAAAAATAGAGGGCCAAGAAGAAAGGTGTGAGACCTTTCTTCTTGGCCCTCTATTTTTAGAAACCTGGAACCAGTTCGGAAGATGTGCTGTGCTATTTATCAGGTGTACAAATGCATTGTATGCAAAGTTGTTAACTCTGAATAGGGACCTTAGTGAAACATGTTTACATTTTAATTAATAATAGCAAGCCAGTGTTGATGGGCAGGATATAAAGCCCAATCTACACAATCCAATTCTTTGTACGATTCGATTACGATTCTATTTACGATCCGATTAAATCCGTCATGTCCGATCGGGATTCGATTCAATTTGCCATTGCAAAATAATGGCAAATCGAATTGAATCGAATCCTGATCGGACATGTCTGATTTAATCAGATCTTAAATAAAATCGTAATCGAATCGTACAAAGAATCGTATCGTGTAGATTGGGCTTTAGGACAGACAGCAGCTCAGTGATTTCACTCTACTCTGCATTTTGGACTTCACTGAACCAAGACATCATCCCTGAGCTGTGACCACAAGCATTGCTATGGATTCTGAGACTGATACAAGCCCTATAAATGGAAGTTGTTGTTATGATTACTACTATTGCTATTACATTGCACTGATACAGCATAACCTCTTTATGCAGTACTGTACATCTTTACAGAGAACATAGTGATGCACTAATTGTTTCTCTAATCCCCATTATATTCCCAGTCTAATTTTACTGTCGAATGATTTCAGAATCAGATATAGATATATAGATATAGATATATATTCTTCTGGCTGTGGTGCTCAGTCCATGATTTCTCTACTAAATGAATCACTGATTAGCAACAAATGTATGTCCTTAGGGCCTATTTCCACTACACACAGATTCTGGATGCAGAGAACTGACTCCAATGAATACCTATGGGAAATCTGCATCAAATCTGCATCAGAAAAAAAAAAATAATCGCATTTAGTGGAAACAGGCCCATAGACATTCATTGGTGTCAGTTTTTCTGCATCCAGAATCCGCGTGTAGTGGAAACAGGCCCTAATAAGTCTTATATCAGTTGCTGTCAGTTGTAACTAAATAGACAACTGATGTGCAGTCCAGTGTCCCAGTTTCCCTATGGCCACATTCACACTATAACTGAAGGTTTTTCACAATGCACTGCTACAGAGAAAAAAAACACATTGAAATGCAATCCTATGCATAGCAACACATTAAGATGCTTAGGACCATATACAATTCACTTTCTCATCTGAGTTTCCTCCTAGGAGATAATTTTTCATTTTCAATTTAAAATAATTTTCCATCACGTCAACTAAACAAAAAGTACCAAAAAGTAAGTGAAAAAGCACTATCAAAATTAATTGTAGTATTTTCTTGCTTAAATGACTTCAAAAAGGCATTTTATTGACAAGTTTAAAAATATCAACTTGGAGAACACTAAGGAGAAAAAGTGAATTGTATATGGGCCAATAAGGCCCCATTCACACTAGAGCGTTTGGCCGACGATTTCGGCAAAACGCTCAAGTGCTATCGCTATAATACCTTATGGGCCCAATCTTACTTAGGCAAATTATTAACGCAAATCGCCAAACAAATGTGTAGCCTGCACCATTTTCAGGTGATTTCCCGGCAATCGCGCTTCAGTGCTATAGAAGCGCTAAACGCGATCGTGGAAAAATCGCTGTAGTGTCCAGTGATTTTTCCTCATTAAATCGCGGACAAATCACTCCCGCAAATCTCCGGCTGTAATCGCCGGTGTTTTGCGCTTTTAAGTGTGAATGGGACCTAAATAAAAAATAAGGGCAATCTGGCCAGATTTAAGGGAGCTGATTCCTAACACATTGTTTTGGAAATATAGGACCCCAGTGTTTCAGCACTACACAATTTGAAAATCATTAGACTTGATGTTACTATTTTCAATTTGCATTGATATTTTGGCTCATGAAGTTTTTGTATTCTTTGTATCACCTACAATTTTCTATTATGTTAAAGAGACACTGAAGTCTCAAAAAAAAATTTTTTATTGAACAAATGTGTTTAACATATTAGCCTTAACTAAACCGCCGCATTCCTGCCACTGTAAACTATCTAAATCCTCCCTGACTCTCCCTCCCTCTCCTGCAAAATCCATGACTTTCTTGGTTGTGGATTTTGCTGCCCTAAGTGCTTTTGTGTGAGGCAGAGCTATGAACTGCAGCCCTGCCTCACACGCGTCTGTCAGCGGCGGATCTCCGCCTCTCCCCCGCCCCTCTCAGTTAAGGAAGACAGAGGGGTGGGGGAGAGGCGGCGATCTGGGCTGACAGACGCGCTGAGAGGCAGAGCTGCGGCTCATAGCTCTGCCTCACACGGAAGCGCTGCCCAGATTGCCCCCCAGGGAGTTTGGGGGGGATAGTGTACAGCGTCAGGAATGCGGCGGTTTAGTTAGGGCTAACATATTAAACATATTTGTTAAATAAAAAAAAAAACTTTTTGGGAGACTTCAGAGTCTCTTTAAAGCAATTCTTTTGAAATGATGATTTAAGAAAAGAAGTGTTTTTAATGTCAAATGAGGTGCCAATGTTTGTGGATTTTTTTACGCTATTTTTCAGGTAACATAAGTGACAAGGTTTTTTTTTTTTTAAAGATTTATAGAACATTTTATGTCAGTATCCATACAAAAAGAAAAAAGAAAGAAAGAGAAGGAAAACCTCGCCCTATAATATGGCACATATCCACACATTAATTTATCACTCTGTATCCTCACAGTGCAGTAGGTTATCATTTAGGTTTAAATATAACAGAAAAAACATAGGTTAATGAATGAGCCCGAAAAAAAAAAATTACATATATTATATGCTCTTTACTAAACTCATATATAGGCTCATTATTATATTAATCAATAGCTGTATTATTTCTTACGAGATCTTTTTCTTAGACCCCTTAGTCTATTTAAATTACCTTATTCCATCTAGGTCATTTAATATTAATTTTTATGTGGTTTAATAGGCCTCAGAAAAAAAAAGAAAAAAAAAACAAGAGAAAGAAAAAGATAATGGAAGAAGAAGGTGGACCGTGGGATGGTTTGGTTTCAATCAAGCCAATTTAGTTGACACTCAAATTACGTCTCGGGGGCAATTCATCTTCCACAGTCTGTTCTTCCATGTCTATAAGTTGTCTATAGGTGTCCGTATTAATAAATTCTTGCCACGGTCTCCAGATCCTATCAAACTGGTCGCTTCTCTCATACCTATGCTGAGAAAGGTCCTCTAACTGTTTAATCACATTTCCTCAATCCATTCTGATATTGTTGGCGTTTGGGGGCGATTTTCAATGGCGTGCGATCACTATCCTGGCAGCATTTATTAAGTGTCGAGATAATGACTTTTTGTATTTACCAATACTTCTAGGAGTATTATGTAATAAATAATATGATGGGTCTGAGGAAGGTCCTTCATTATTATTATTTATTATTATTATTTAGTATTTATATAGCGCCGACATATTACGCAGCGCTGTACAGTGTATATATATATATATATATCTTGTCACTAACTGTCTCAAAGGAGCTCACAATCTAATCCCTACCATTGCCATATGTCTATATTATGTAGTGTAAGTACTGTAGTCTAGGGCCAATTTTAGGGGGAGCCAATTAACGTATCCGTATGTTTTTGGAATGTGGGAGGAAACAGGAGTGCCCGGAGGAAACCCACACAGACAGTGAGAGAACATACAAACTCTTTGCAGATAGTGCCCTGGCTGGGACTCAAACCAGATACCCAGCGCTGCAAGGCGAGAGAGCTAACCACTACGCCATCTGAAAGTAAAGCAATTTTAGATTTTACAGAATTCCATAAAGGGATGTTCGCGCACTCCCAAAATATATGTAAGAGGGAGCCTATCTGGGCTCCACATCGCCAGCATAAGGGACTTGAATTTGGGAACATTTTATGTAGTTTCTCTGGTGTAAGATACCATTGCGATAACAATTTATATCCGGATTCCTGCAAACGAACTGAAATTGATGTTCTATGTGCCAGGATCAGGAACTTCCGCCATTGTTGGTCCGTGAATATCTGATTGAGATCAGTTTCCCACGTTGTACGTAAAGTAGTTGTAAATTCTGCCCTCGTTACAAAGAAGTTATATATCTGAAATTCCATTGGTCATAAGGCCTTCCATATTACAGAGTGTTTCAAACGTAGTAATGTCTCTACCAAGGTCGTTCCTATTACCCTGACTTAACAGAAAATGTTTGAATTGAGTATGTGACCAAATATCTAAGGGATAGGACTCCCTCTTTATCTCGATTCTTCTGTACCTCGCACAAGATGAAGTGCCCTTAACAGGCCAGCCCTTCTCCATATCTTATAGGCAGCCCCCTGTGTCCCTTGAGGAAAGAGTGGATTGTCCAAAATAGGCAATAAGGGAGAGGGCCATGGAGAGAGGTTTGCAATTCGACGAAGTTTAGCGAAAATAGTTAAAGTATTTCCTACCATGGGGTGTTGAGAACTATCATAGGTGTATTTCTAATCCAAGGGTAGTGCTGTATATTAGAACATACAATATCTCGCTCCATTTCTATCCATTGTTTCCAGAGTGTGTGGCGGTGCCAGTCGACAACTCGCACCAACGAAGCAGCTGCATGGTAGAGCTGCAAATCTGGGACCGCCAACCCCCCCCCCCCTATTTTTTGGGAGTGTAGTTAATGAATAATTTAACCTTGGAGGCTTATTATTCCAGATAAACCTTTGGAGCAATTTTCGAATCTCTGCAAAATATGAACGAGGGACCTCTACTGGAAGAGTTTGAAAAATATAAAAGAACCGAGGCAGAAGACTCATTTTAATTACAGTGGGTTGCAAAAGTATTCAGCCCCCTTGAAGTTTTCCACATTTTGTCACATTACTGCCACAAACATGCATCAATTTTATTGGAATTCGACATGAAAGACCAATACAAAGTGGTGTACATGTAAGAAGTGGAACGAAAATCATACATCATTCCAAATATTTTTTACAAATAACTGCAAAGTGGGGTGTGCGTAATTATTCAGCCCCCTGAGTCAATACTTTGTAGAAACACCTTTTGCTGCAATTACAGCTGCCAGTCTTTTAGGGTATGTCTACCAGCTTTGCACATCTAGAGACTGAAATCCTTGCCCATTCTTTGCAAAACAGCTCCAGCTCAGTCAGATTAGATGGACAGCATTTGTGAACAGCAGTTTTCAGATCTTGCCACAGATTTTCGATTGGATTGACATCTGGACTTTGACTGGGCCATTCTAACACATGGATATGTTTTGTTTTAAACCATTCCATTGTTTCCCTGGGTTTATGTTTAGGGTCATTGTCCTGCTGGAAGGTGAACCTCCGCCCCAGTCTCAAGTCTTTTGCAGTCTCCAAGAGGTTTTCTTCCAAATTTGCCCTGTATTTGGCTCCATCCATCTTCCCATCAACTCTGACCGCTTTCCTGTCCCTGCTGAAGAGATGCAACCCCCGAGCATGATGCTGCCACCACCATATTTGACAGTGGGGATGGTGTGTTCAGAGTGATGTGCAGTGTTCGTTTTCCGCCATACATAGCGTTTTGCATTTTGGCCAAAAAGTTCCATTTTGGTCTCATCTGACCAGAGCACCTTCTTCCACATGGTTGCTGTGTCCCCCACATGGCTTGTGGCAAACTGCAAACGGGACTTCTAATGCTTTCTGTTAACAATGGCTTTCTTCTTGCCACTCTTCCATAAAGGCCAACTTTGTACAGTGCATGACTAATAGTTGTCCTATAGACAGTCTCCCACCTGAGCTGTAGATCTCTGCAGCTCGTCCAGATTCACCATGAGCCTCTTGACTGCATTTCTGATCAGTGATCTCCTTGTTCGGCCTGTGAGTTTAGGTGGATGGCCTTGTCTTGGTAGGTTTACAGTTGTGCCATACTCCTTCCATTTCTGAATGATCGCTTGAACAGTGCTCCGTGGGATGTTCAAGGCTTTGGAAATCTTTTTGTAGCATAAGCCTGCTTTAAATTTCTCAATAACTTGATCCCTGACCTGTCTTGTGTGTTCTTTTGACTTCACGGTGTTGCTCCCAATATGCTCTTAGACAACCTCTGAGGCCCTCACAGAGCAGCTGTATTTGTACTGACATTAGATTACACACAGGTGCACTCTAGTCATTAGCACTCATCAGGCAATGTCTATAGGCAACTGACTGCACTCAGATCAAAGGGGACAGAATAATTATGCACACACCACTTTACAGTTAATTGTAAAAAATGTTTGGAATCATGTATGATTTTCGTTCCACTTCTCACGTGTACACCACTTTGTGTTGGTCTTTCATGTGGAATTCCAATAAAATCTATTCATGTTTGTGGCAGTAATATGACAAAATGTGGAAAACTTCAAGGGGGCCGAATACTTTTGCAACCCACTGTATATTTACTTTCCCAAATAAAGAAAGTTTACTCGCCTTTCATCTGCTTAAGTCCGCCCTTGTTTTAGAGAGTAGGGGGGCATAATTAAGCTGAAATATATCTGATGGGTCATATGGGATCCTAATACCTAGATAGGTTAAGGCCCTATGGGACCATTTTAATGGGAGGTTAGATTCCAAGGCAGTTTTCGTTTCTAAATCTAAGTTCACGTCCTAAGCCTCACATTTATCGTAATTTACTTTGAAATTTTCCAGCTGCCCATAAATATGGAGTTCCTGCCCAAGATTGGAGACAGAGACTTTAGGATTAGTGATGTAAAATAAAAGGTCTGCATATGCAGCAATTTTATGTTCCAAGGAGGGGAAATATAGTCCCTGTATATTGGGATTTGCTCATATGGTTCGTAATAAAGGTTCAAGTGTTAGTGCAAAGATAAACGGGGAGAGTGGGCACCCCTGTCGTGTGCCATTTAAATTATCAAGGGGGTCCGATAATTCTCCATTCACTTTTATCCGTGCCGAGGGTGTTGCATACAGTGCCATTATACAAGAAAGCATACGGTGTGGCAAACCAATATGTTGAAGTGTGCATCGAATTAAGTCCCAGTGGACATGGTCGAAGGCCTTCTCTGCATCCGTTGAGTAGCATCATTGATGAGGCCCCCGACCGTGCCCAGTGGACTGCATTCAATGTCGGTATTGTATTATCTCTGGCTTCTCGGGTGGGGATAAACCCCACCTGGTCAAAATGGATTAATCTTTGCATCCATGGGGAAAGCCTATTGGCCAATATTTTAGCGAACAATTTAAGATCTATATTCAGTAATGAAATAGGTCTATAATTTGAGCAGAGAGATGCAGCTTTCCCCTTTTATGGATTACTGTTATGTGTGACTGAAGCATATCTTTGGGGAATGCAGTAGGTTTTTCTGAATGGGCAATTGAGTTAAAAGCATTAAAGGGGAACTGAAGAGAGAGGTATATGGAGGCTGTCATGTTTATTTCCTTTTAGACAATACCAGTTGCCTGGCAGCCCTGCTGATCCTCTGCCTCTAATACTATTAGCCATAGCCCCTGAACAAGCATGCAGCAGATCAGGTGTTTCAGTGGTTCAGACTTATAAGTCTGATCTGACAAGATTAGCTGCATGCTTGTTTCTGGTTTTAATCAGATACTACTTCAGAGAAATAGACCAGCAGGGCTGCCAGGCAACTGGTATTGATTAAAAGGAAATAAACATGACAGCCTCCATATACCTCTCTCTTCAGTTCCCCTTTAAGCAGATGGTTCTGACCCCATTGGCCACAAATTAATGTGGCCAACAGGGTCGGATCCGGGAACATGAAGCGCACGCCACTGCGCGGTACAACAAGAGTCCAGAATGGAATATATATATAAAAATAAATATAAATAAATATATATATATATATATATATTATACTATAGCTGCCTGAGCTTATTGATGGATAATACACTATGGGATATATATATATATATATATATATCCCATAGTGTATTATCCATCAATAAGCTCAGGCAGCTATAGTATAATGTTGGAATCAGTGTGCCCGTCCCCTCTATAATAAACAAAACTACCTATTTTTAGCAAGCAATCTTCTAAGGGGAGAGGGACACACAATTATCCATATACTTCGCCACAGGACCAAATAGCGACTTTTGAATGCTCCAATTTCCCAAAAGTGAATACACTAAAATATTAGCCTTTCAACAAGGAGGAGGGAAGAAAAAAAAAACCCAGGAAATAGGCATATCTATTGACAATATCAACCGTCTCCTATATACTGTACACAGGGAGAGGTCTCTATCCCCCTGTAGTATCCAGATAATATGTTATACAACGCAGTTTATATTTAATTAGCATGTCAATATCCATCTAAGGACCATATACACATATGCACGATGATCTATTAAGTACATTTTTCTCTTTCCTCTCCCCTTCCCTCCCTCATCCCTCCCCATCCCCATCCAGAACAGTGCACAAAAAAAAAAAAAAAAAAAAAAAAAAAAAACTATACATCAGACACCTCACCCACAATATCTCTCTCCCACTCAAATGCATATAAAAGCACCAACACCATTAGGGGGAAGCTTGGAATGATTCATATTCAAGTTCATCAGTTCTTAAGATGAGCAGCCCCTTACTTACAGATTATATCTCCAACATAGATAATTTTACACCTTCACCTAAATCTGATCAAATACCTATATTGTCCAGACCTGTCTTACTGTTAACGGTTTCTGCTCATCTTTACCAAGGCAATCTGAGGGGGAAATAGCACATGTCCTCTATATATAGGGAGAAGGAGAACCTTCCAGGCCAGTCTATAAGGCATATACTTCAATTTTCAGGTAATAGTACAGTCAGATCATGTTTTAGTCTCTTTGCCGACTTTTGCCTGTTGTCGACCTTGCGGACGGCCTAATTCCAAGGTATCAGGGTCTCAGTCTGGCAGTGAAATTGGTGTAATACCAGTTGCAGAAAAAAATTACGATAGGTCCCTTGGATGTTGAAGAACATATGAAGCATTCTCCAAGAGGATCCGCAAACAGAATGGGAACCCCCACCAATACGTAGCTCTCATCTGCTGTAATGTTGTTAAAAGTGGTTTTAATGCCCGCCGCTGACTCAGCGTAGTTGGTGCCAAGTCCTGAAACAGGGAAATGCTTGCTCCTTGGAAATTCACTGTACCCTTAGTCCGTGAGGCCATCATGATGGCCTCCTTGACAGAGTAATCATGAACACGACAGATCACATCACGGTAGATCCTCAGCCCGTATAGCCTCTCAGAGCCCACGGATCCGGATAGTGTTTCTGCGGCTGCGATTTTGTAAGTCTTCTATTTGAGTACGCATATAGGTGTTTACCTTTTGTTGCTGCTCAAACTTTGCTCGCAAATCTGTTAACCAGTTCGGCCTATCTGGACGAGTTTCCTCGTCCAGATAGGCACTGCTACTTTCCCTGCGTGGTGCGCGCCCGCCGCTAGCCCCCCTCGCTTTCTAACAAAAAACACCACAAATAGTTACCCAAGGGTCTGAACTTTTTAATTATGCATGTCAAGAGAATATGTTATTATATTATTTAAAATTATAAGCTTATAAATAGGGATGGACGCAAATTGAAAAAAATGCACCTTTATTTCTAAATGAAATATCGGCACCATAAATTGTGATAGGGACATCGTTTAAATGGTGTAAGAACCGGGACATATGGGCAAATAAAATACATGCGTTTTAATTATGGTAGCGTATATTAATTTCAGACTATAATGGCCAAAATCTGAGAAATAATGATTTTTTTCAGTTTTTTTCTTAGTCTTCCTGTTAAAATGCATTTACAGTAAAGTGGCTCTTAGCAAAATGTACCCCCCAAAGAAAGCCTAATTGGTGGCGGAAAAAACAAGATATAGATCAATTTATTGTGATAAGTAGCAATAAAGTTATAGGCGAATGAATGGGAGGTGAACATTGCTCGGATGCCTGAGATTTTCGGCACTGCGGCGATGAGCTGGTTAATTCAACCTTTGTTGTTACCTCGTTTTCTAATTTCTCAACTTGCTGCATAGCTGCTGCCATATCTGTGCTAATGGAGGCAATTTCAGCCTTCGTAGCACTGACGATGTTTTCAGTCTGTCGCATGTCAGTCTTCGTGGGCAAACTTTTCAGAAAGGCCAATAGATCTTCCTTGGTTCCGGTCCCGTTAGCCGCATCAGTGCTCTCGGAAGGAGAGGGAGTGATCAAACTCCTCACCACCTGTTGCTCTGCAGTCAACGCCGCTTCTGCCATCTTAGCCGCCCTGGCTGCCTCTCTCCTTGTAATTCGCTCAGTGCGGGGGTCGGGTAACCCTCTAGTAAGGCTTGTCGGCTAATGTTAACATTTTTGTCTGCTTTACACGCTGCTTTTGTTGCCATACCATGTGGGGGCGAGCGTATTAGCGGCTGGCGGAGCAGTAATCCATCAGGCGCTTAGGCACCCAGGACGCCGCCAGGATCCTTCATCGAACTTTCAGCCAGAGTTCAGCCAGCAGTCCTGCTGAGGGTAGGTAGTACTGCGGGTTCAAAGCAGGCTTCGAACGGGAATCGCAGCCAGGAATTCAGCCGGGAGCTCAGCAGGGCAACCACCTCGCTCCGCCATGTTGCTCCACCCCACCCTTTTTTAGTTAGGGCTGACATATTAAACATATTTGTTAAATAAAGACTTTTTTGGAGACTTCAGAGTCTCTTTAAAGCAATACTTTTGAAACTATGATTTAAGAAAAGTAGTGTTTTAATGTCAAATGAGGTGCCAATGTTTGTGGATTTTGAAATACTACAAAAATAGTTGGATTACACCTCATTTTTCAGATGGGTTCTCCAATGTCTTGTATTTTTCTTGATGTGCATATTCCATATGAAATCACCACTCATAAGCAATTGACTAATCATTAAAAAGTAGCTTAGTTACAACAGATTTATTAATATAAATTGGAAATGGCTTGCTTTTTTAAGCTTGCTTTAAAGAAAACTTGTGACTTTTAAAAAGCAAAAAGTTATACATACCTAGGTAGAGGGAATAAACCAGAGGCTCAACTAAGTATCTAACTTTTTATCAACATTAATCTCCAGGTACACATTAGCCACAATCCTATACATTGCTCCTAGTAAAAACTTTAAAATGTATTGTTTTAATTCACTATCTTAGTTTTATAGATTACAACAACCCATATAACATGGTCATTTTGTTTTTTGCAGAATATGGAAGAACAACCACTGAACAATGAGAATCATACAACATTTTCCATGTTTTTCTCATGAAGCTCCATGTGAGGTAGAAGACTGTACACCTTCCCCTGAGCCCACCTATCACATTGAGTGAGCTGACCACACCCTGGAACTGCTTCTAGAAGCTAGGGAAAGACTGATAACTTCTTATATTAGGAAGTATGCCTCTGAGGAAAAAGCCTCTGCATGGAGTGATGGGCAAAGCTGCAATAGGACATAAGGACATTTTACGAATGCATCCAAAAAAACGATGTGTACTAAGCTTCTTGAAAGAGCAGCATTTGTCATTTTTTTTTTTAATGAAAAAACAATTTTTTAGAAAATTGTTCTAAAAATGTATGTCATAGTCAACAACATGAAATGATGGATGTTTGTAAAATACTTCAAATTTATCTTAATAGTCAAATAAAAATATTTGATTATGCAAAAAGTATACATTTTTACGCTATTTTTCAGGTAACACATAAGTGACAAGTCAGCAATTTACAATATATAGGTAGGTTGATGAAAGAATACAAAAAAAGTGATATTGTATGGTGCTGCTGATTTGATTTTTATGCCAAAATATTAGTAGAGTAAGTTTTGTACTGTGTCTGACTAGAGCACAATCCTTTGAATTTAACCACTTGAGGACCACAGTGGTAAACCCCCCTAAAGACCAGGCTGTGTTTTGTGTAATTGGCCACTGCAGCTTTAAGGCCAAGCTGCAGGGCTGCACAAGACAGCACACAAGTGACCCCCCCCCCCCTTTTCTCCCCACCAACAGAGCTCTCTGTTGGTGGGGTCTGATCACCCCCCCTTGTGTTTTGTTTTTTTTATAAATATTTGTTGCTTTTTTTTTACGGTTTTTACTTCTTTCTTCTTTTAGAAATCCCCTCCCCCCATCAGGGCAATCACGCGATCGGCTGTCATAGGCTTCTGCCTATGAGAGCCGATCGCTCTCGTGTCACACGGCTGTCCCCAGTGCAGCGCTGCTGCTGATCGCAGCGCTGCACTATGCAGATAGACGGCGATCACGCCGTCCAACAGTCTCCGCCCCCGAGAAGGAGATGCACACGCACCCTGCGCACGATCTCCTTCAGTAGCCGGCTCCAGACCTGACGTCAATTGGCGTTAAGCGGTCCTGGGGCTGCCGCCGCAGCCACGCCCATTAGCATGGAGAGGTCATAAAGTAGTTTATAAGGGTGATGCCATTTATTAGCTAAATCAAAAGATTAAAACTGCACATTTTCCACGTAATAAATACCTTCTTTAGACTATGTACTGTACATAGGTGCAGGCCTGAAGAAGATCTCTACTATGTGGAAGCATTATTTCATCTTTTGTTAGCTCGTAAATGGTAACAGTTTTTAGAAATTCATGCTTATACAAAACAAAAACACTTTAGTTTAAGGTAAACAAAATTTCTACATTAACATTTTGGGATACAATTAACCTTTTTGTGAAGACATTTCTAAAAATTTGTCTAATATACCTTGATTTTCTTAACATTAATAGATGCCCTGACAAAAAAAAATAAAATCATAATTTGGATTGATTTGCAATAAATTTATTGAAATTACAATTAGACTGGACAGTATAATTTAATCAAAAGAATGCAGTGGGGGGGGGGGGGGGGTAGATTGACGGCCCAAAGCATTGGGCTGTATTGAACAGAGTACCACTGTAGTTTAATATATCTTCAATATATTTCATGGTGAAATCTATTGGAAATCTGGGTGCTGTGTATGGGAGGTTTCCATCCCTCTCTGATCAGAGTCAGATCAGAGAGGGATTGTTCAGTTGGCTGGCTGCATTGTATGGCAAGCTGAATAAATATGCAATAAAAAATAATAAAAAAAACAATCTAAGGGCCCTTTTCCACTAGCAGTCGCTAGCGTTCGCGCTGAACGCTAGCGATTGCTGAATCGCAATTCCGCCGTTTTCCCGACGTTTGCGGGCGCGATTTTGCTATGCTATGCACTGCATAGCAAAATCGCGGCAAAAGTCGCTCCGCGGCGCGATCGCGATCAAGTAAAAAACGAATCGCGGTAGTGGAAATGACCTACCGCGATTCCTATGTTAAAAAGCAAACCGTAGCGATTGTAAAATCGCTAGCGGTTTGCGGTTTTGCGATTCAGCTAGCGCAAATGCGCTAGTGGAAAAGGGCCCTTATTGTGTATGGCCACCTTAAAGGCAGAGCCGGCCTGGGGGGGGGGGGGGGGGGAGGAGTGGGGCCCCGCACCCTCTGAGATGGGAGAGCCTACATATACACTTATACAGGGAAAGTTTCCGAGGCTCTGTTCTGCCACACATTGATTTTATATCCTGTACTCTCGCAGGCACAGATGACCACAGCCAGCGCAGCAGTGAAGGGAGACTCTAGCCAATAAGAGCAGCATAAGCTTCCCTCAGCCAATCGTAGTGCTGCTGAGGTCAGCCACTGCGAGACCTCCTCTCGCAGTGGCTGACCTCAGCAGCACTACGATTGGCTGACATCTGTGGCATAACTATTCTGCATCTCACATCTGTGGCATAACTATTCTGCATCTCACATCTGTGGAGTAACGTTTCTGCATGCTACATCGGTGGTGTAACGTTTGTTTTTTACATCTGTGGAGCATTTGGAGCAATGTTGCCTTATATGTGGGTTTTTTTTTTTTTTTGGGGGGGGGGGAGGTAAATGTCTTATTGCCCTATCTACCCTATACTGGTGGCACCTACCTATCTACCCTATACTGGTGGCACCTACCTATCTACCCTATACTGGTGGCACCTACCTATCTACCCTATACTGGTGGCACCTACCTATCTACCCTATACTGGTGGCACCTACCTATCTACCCTATACTGGTGGCACCTACCTATCTACCCTATACTGGTGGCACCTACCTATCTACCCTATACTGGTGGCACCTACCTATCTACCCTATACTGGTGGCACCTACCTATCTACCCTATACTGGTGGCACCTACCTATCTACCCTATACTGGTGGCACCTACCTATCTACCCTATACTGGTGGCACCTACCTATCTACCCTATACTGGTGGCACCTACCTATCTACCCTATACTGGTGGCACCTACCTATCTACCCTATACTGGTGGCACCTACCTATCTACCCTATACTGGTGGCACCTACCTATCTACCCTATACTGGTGGCACCTACCTATCTACCCTATACTGGTGGCACCTACCTATCTACCCTATACTGGTGGCACCTACCTATCTACCCTATACTGGTGGCACCTACCTATCTACCCTATACTGGTGGCACCTACCTATCTACCCTATACTGGTGGCACCTACCTATCTACCCTATACTGGTGGCACCTACCTATCCAACCTATACTGGGGGCACGTGTGTGTACGTGTGTGTACGTGTGTGTACGTGTGTGTGCACACAGCATGTAGGGGATACACAATGGCAGCCGGGGCCCAGCATAACGGGGGAGAGCCCGTCCCAAAAACTCTATGCTACTAGTTTCGCCTTCAGATTGAAAGTGCAGCTGATTTTTATACTTTAATAAACTGTACGGTTTTACACTATGTGGAGTCTTTTCCTTTGAGGAACTCTATTGCTATGCATGGTGGCAAGCTCAAGGCTACTGATTTGTGAGCAAGTGGACTACCCAGAGGCGGTGAGGGACGGCCCTAAGTGTCCCAATGTGCAACTTGGCCTAGCATAGGCCCTACTATCTGGTGAGTCCGGAACCTTGCGGTGTGGTGGTGGTGATCCTTTATTGACAAGATTATCAAATATCTACATGTTTTGAGACCCATACCCACTATACTGAACTGTACCTTCTGCATTGCTTCACAACCATTGCATGGACGTTTAGTTGTGCA